>NW_015507074.1:0-22435 GCF_001515645.1 Sinocyclocheilus grahami
TTGTTAAAAGCGCTATATAAATAAAGGTGACTTGACTTGAGTTGACTTAAACAGTCTGCCCTCTAGGTACTGTGCCTTAACTCCAATCTCAAATTGATAGCGTTTAGTGTGATAGCGTTTAGTGTCTCATTCTAACTGAATTTACTGCAGCTATCACAAGAACAATGTGACTCAAATCCCAACAGATTCTTACAGTTGGCAGGATTTCTTCGCTGCCAGTACACAAATAAAAATTATGAACAACAGGGTTTCTTTGCTGTTGTTATACAAATTTCACTTGATCAAGGTTTTAAAAGCTCCCATTTACATTCCAATCAGTTATTGGCTCGCAGTGTTCTTATGATCAGATCTGCAATAGTCACGCATTAGTCAGCTACTCTAATGGTTAAACCTAAGGGAGTGAGATCGTCTAGCTGAATGAAATTGGAATACGCAATGACTTCAATCTAGTGATACAATCAGATAAGGCCTTTAAAAGATGATAAGAGGAACATCGCTCAAATCAGTCTTTATCGCAATGCAGGAAGATTTCTTCGTTCCAACAGGGGATTTTGATAATATTAAAATGTACTGTAAAGAGATTTCTTTGTCTTTAGAGAACAATTTTAATATTATGAACTGCAGTTTACTTTAACAATTAACAGTGACTAAATGTTAGACAAATAGAGGCTGTTAAAATACGGTACTGGAGGTGGCTTTGAACCTTCCAATCAAAAGAGTGAGTTCGCGTTGCGACTTGTCTCACTCTAAGCGCGGATAATATAAGAACACAAATAAATTGATACTGAGTTTGCTCACAAACAAAGTTTGAATGTCGCCTGCATTCTCCACCAAATATGTAGCAAATCAGCTCAAAAGGGATATATTTATGACTAATTATAACTGGTTATGATTAATAATAAATATTTAGTTTAGATCTTGTAATTAACTGTAGCAGAGTCAATATTACAATTATTTGATCTGTCCGTCCACCGAGCAGACAATATAATCATTTATCAATTCAAGGAAAGATTATTTTCCTGGCCAAGGAACAATAGCTTTCCTTCTTTATGCAGTACTAGCAGTAATTTAGCATGTAGCAAAACTTCAAACATTGTTTCTGTGTGCTGCTCACAAGTCACTGAATCAATTGTGAATACAAGGGATTTAATAAATGAAACTATATCTAACATATAACTAAACTAAACAAAACTATGCTTAAACACGCATCTAAATAGTTGTAAATGGTTACTTGCATTGGCTTCGATTGCTGAAAAAGAGTCCTGATGCTGTAGACAACAGAGGTTCTTTTAGAAGTGAGCTGGAAGTTTTCCTCTGGTTCTTCTGAAGATAGGAAAGTCCACAGTGGATCGACAGAGTTACTTGAAGATGAAAAACTGCCGGAAAATCTAACTCAACAGGAGAGTTTTGAGGAGTCTTGGATAGAGTCCGTCTCAAAAGAAGAGGATTTTTTTGAGCAGAGATTAGCCTGAGCTAATGACTTTCATAGTTCCTATCCACACCCTCCTTTTGGGTGGAATAGCCAATACCAGGCATGAATTTTTGAGCAGAAGTTTTCTTTGTCTCCCTTTATGGCCCATTTGCATGTTTATGGCCGGTCTGGAGGACTGGTACAGTTTTACCCAAAATATAGTACCAATCGTATGATGCATTTCACAATCACATACTGTACATCATTGTTTGAGGAATACAGAGCAGATCATATTGATACCAAGAAAGAAACATTTAGAAGATATTAAACCAGAGATACATTCATACACCTGAATATCCGCGTTTAGGGCTTAACTAATACAAATAACGAGTGGTAACTCCGCTAATCTAATAGGGAAACATACACACAACACATGCATATACCAGATACATTTGTAACTGATTAATTATTGTCTAAATAAAGAAAAGGTCTATATGTGTGTGTGTTGTGTATTGTGTGTATGGTGTAGTTTGCAGGTCTGCCAGGCCCATTGGTGCCTGGCCCCAGGGGTCATTTACATCTCTTTGGAATGTGTTTGAAGTCAGATGGGGAGATGCGAGTGGTGGTTTTGTGACATTTTCTCCTGATAACGCAGAAAATAACTTAAATTACACTTTCAGTTTTGATCATACAGATACATCAATCGAATCTGTAAAGGGTCTACTTTTATTTTTATACACTCATAATAACGACAAAACGCTGTGCTTTTGTAGAATAAAGAAAATAAACAGGGTGCATTCTCTGCCATCTATCTCTGTCACCTCTCTTCAGACACATAAATAAAACAACCCGAATCTCAGCGAATACTTGCCTCAAAGACAAGATAAATATATGTATAGAAAGCTTGAAATGTCTAGTTTTAAATTAACCAATTCAAGTCGAAAACAAATAATTAATTTTTATGTAATCCGTATGAAAGTAAGGAGTGGTCCAGTTTCTCCCGTATCGCCTCATTATAGCTAATGTGTTCCCGCCTTGCTCTGAGCGCGCTGTTCATATGGAAATGAACTGAGGCAAGCCAGGTAATCATGTACACGAGAAATGGCATAAAACGTCAAACTTCATCATAGAATTACTTACTTTTTCTGCGCGTTTGCATGATGGCACGCTACACGGGTGAAGAAGCACTTCAGATGGTTCTGGACAGCGACGAAGAGTTTACTTTCTCCTCAGAGGAAGAACGCGACTCAGATGATGAACGTTTGCATTCTGAAGAACGTTTGGACACAGCGGAGGATATAATTCCTGACGAGTAAGCCTTTTATTATTACCTTTATGATTTAAAATGTTGCTCAGCTATAGCCTATTTTATATCTAAATTTGAAAATTTCCAAACAGGCTATTGTCAGATTAAAATAAACTTTTCAGAGTAAAATTGGTTGAAATATGAAATATCTCCTTAGTTTTGAATGTTGTACAAAGCGCGTATATAACTATATATAATGATGATATATAGCCTATATAATGATACATATACAGTGGGGCAAAAAAGTATTTAGTCAGCCACCAATTGTGCAAGTTCTCCCACTTAAAAAGATGAGAGAGGCCTGTAATTTTCATCGTAGGTATACCTCAACTATGAGAGACAAAATCAGAAAAAAAATCCAGAAAATCATAAAATATATATAATGCTATAGGCCGATATAAACATAAATATAATATTTTATATCGCTTACAAAAATTAACCATGGTTTTATGTATTTATTTACTGTTTAGACTATATTTTTCCAAATGGTGAAATTGTTCACCAACTAGCTTTTGTTCGCGAATATCTGATGTGGTAAATATTTTGAATGCGTTATACCCGGCTATTGGCGTTAGCGATCGTCCGAGGTGTAAATGTCACTGATAAGTGGCCCATCGACAGACATATACGTGCATCTATTCTTATCAGTGATGCAATTTATTATCTGTTATGCATCTTCTGGTAATTGTTAACAACAGTTTCATTTTTTGTTTAGGACTGCGGCTGCATCACCGGCATTTTGCACAAGAAAGGCATGCGAGTGTCGTTCAGTTTTGAGTTCGCTGGAAAATCATACTGAGTAAGTGCACAGTTTAGTGTATAGTAATTGTTTTTATTATGCCTATATGGTAATATTATTTGTGGTTGGGATAACACAATAAGTAAATCTTCCTGTATGGGTTTACAGAAATTCTACTTTTGTTATGCTTATATCCCACATGAAAAAATACTATAGTAATTTATAGTCAATACTATAGTTTTTTTGTACCATACTATAGTAAAGTGTATTACACTGTATATATTATAGTTTTTACAACAGTAAAACTACAACAGTAAACTGCAGTGTATTGTAGTATAATATACCCTATAGTTGTAGAAAACGAAGTACAGTATTGGGTAAAGTCATTTGTTTTTTATTACTATAGTTGTTATATTACCACAGCAACTATAGAATTACCACAACAAATTAAATCAAGTACTTTACTGTAGTATGGTATTCTGTTTTCTCATCAAGTACGCATATACTAAGGTACTGTGAAAAATAAATGCTAACATTTGTTTACAACACTTTTTAGGACTGTGAATACACCACTCTCGCCTTCACCTGCACGTGCAAAGGGCCATAAATATAAATGGACAGACGTCAGCATCAGTGAGCTGTACTGCTACTTTGGGCTACTCTTCTACATGGCCATGCTGAAGTTGAGGTCCATCAGAGACTACTGGCAGCAGGACAATCACCCAGAGATCACCCAGGAGTTGAGGGACTGGACTTCGGGATGAGACAGGTAGGATTTCAGGACTGATTTGGTGTTCATCGGAGGAGTGGCAGACGACCAAGACAGCACTTTCGGGGATTTGAGTGGTTTTGTTAGCAGGTGTTTGTTGGACGCTACTGTGATCTGAAGCATCAGGTGTTGAGATAGTGTCTAACTCTGTTGCTGGGTGCTCAGGTAGGATTTCTTGTCCATCTGAGGTTATGGTTGTTACGGTTCTCTGAGAGTGAGGTGAAGAAGTGCTGTTCTCTGTGGTTTGTTGGGTTATGTGGTCGCTGCCTTCTCTTCTGGCTGCTAGTCAGGCGGAATCTGGTTTCTCTTTCTTTTCCCACTTCCGATCATCCTCTTTTCGTTGAAAGAACTCTTTCATCATCATTTTCATCAGTTCTTGTGAGTCGAAACATGGTGATGTCTTTTGTTCTTGTGTGGATTCAGTTTGAGTTCCGTCAGCTTGGAACCTTTGTGAGTTATTTTGTTGATTCCTTGGGCTGGTTGCTCTAGGGTGTGTTTGTCGTTTTCCCTTGGAGGTTCTGTTGGATTCCCACAAGCTTTTCCCTCTTGAGTTTCCAAATTAGGTTGGCTGGTTCCACGATTGCTCCCATTGATTCTCATGAGGTCTTGATTGGTCCCATGATTTCTCCCAGTGGCGTCCAGGTGAGTGTTGTCGTCCATGCGATCCGTCCCAGCGGTTACTTCTCTATTTAGGTCGGGTACCAGTATGGGAGTCCCATTCTCTGTTGGACGAGGATGCTCTCCATTCTTTAGGTGGCAGCTTGATGCTTTCTTGATGTTGGGCGCCCTCTGGAGCCAGCCCCTTACTTTGAGTGTTGAAGTTAAGAACTACTGTGGTATTGGCGCCCTTTTCTGAGGCCATCTTTTGTTTGCCGTAGGCTTTGTGTGCCATGTCTCACAACTGCTGAGCATTCATTGTGCGTGGACTTGTGAGAACACCAAGATGGTGGCTTACCCCAGAATGAAGGTTTCTCAGGAAGAGAGTTTTAAAGTTCAGGTCCTCTTCCATGTCAGGTTCGTGGCGAGCTCCGAAGTATGCTCGTCTGAGTCTGTTGTAGTAGGCTTGAGGAGCCTCATGGTGACCCTCTTTGGTCTCAAGGGCAGCCACTAATCCTTGTTCTGACTCTGGGTCTGCGAATTCTTTAATGAGGGCTTCTCAGAGCAGGTGATAATCAGTCTTTGTGTGAGCAGGCTGCCGGTCTAGGAAGCTGCACATTTCAGGGCCGGATGTTGTTCGGAGCAAATAAAGTCTATCATTGTCAGTGATATTGGGTCTCATCTCCAGGTGGAAGTCAATGTCTTGCAAATAGGTCTGGACGTCGTGGTTACCTGGCACACTCGGGGTGAATTTTCCAATGTTCCTGGCTAGCTTGTCAAGGTCTTTGAGGTCCAAGCCATGCCATGATCTGTGGCTGGCTGGACCAAGTTCTTTCAGCTTGGGTGAGAGGTAGGGTTCTTCAGAGGGAGCTGGTGAAGGTTTCAGCACCACCCCCTCACCCTTTTCACTACGTGTCAGTCCAGGAACAGGGCACCCGGTCCTGCTTCAGCAGGGGTGAGACTGGTGCCCGTCATGTCCTTGACGGCTCATGGCGCAATTCATAGCCGTGTTTGAGTTCCTCTTTGACACTGTCGGACTCCTCTTTGATGTAGTCCATCTGTTGTGTTAGACGGCTGATCTCAGTTCTCAACTTATCCAGGTGAGTCTCAAGGGCTTTAATTCTGCTGTTCTTGTTTCTGAAGTCAGCCTTTGCCTTTTCCAGTAGCTGTTCTGCATACTGTAGCTTGTTGGAGAGATCAGTGTAGTCTGCCTTGCCTTGTTCCATTTCTTGGGTAGTAGCTGCCAGGGTCACTTGTAGCCTGGTGATCTATCATGGTTCTTCCTGTCATTCTTGAGCCTCCAGTTCTAGCTGTTCGATGCGTCGTTGGGCGCGTGTCAGCTCCTGCTGGAGATGGGCAGTGTGCCTGTCGCTCAGCTTGAGGGAAGGAAAGGTAGGATGAGAGTCAAGTATTCAAGTTTCACAAATATCTGTTAAAAGTTCTCTGCTTTTATGATTCTCACAGGTACAATCCCAAAAATAGCAGCAGTAGTCAACTCAGAAGAGGACAGCTGAGAGAGAGGAGAAGAAAGAGGGTGAAGTTCACTCCCAATGTTAGGAAAAATGACAAGGTTGACAGAGTGGTGGGGCTGTTGGGTCGATACACCTAGGGGGTTGGTTTTGCTGTGTTAGCAGGATAAAACTAACTGACCTAAGTATTGAGGAAAACCCCAATTTTCCTTTGGGGTTTTGCTAACTTGATGGGCCAATGCTCTTATAAACTAGGCTTGGTGACGAGTTAATTAAATAAATGAAGGAGAGAAAAGAAGGTCTAACAGGTAGGGAAAAAACTTAAAATCCATAATGATGTCATTAAAAATTATAAGAGCAATTATAATTAAACTAATCAATAAGTATTATTAAAGTAGGGAAGCCCAAACCCTAATTAACTACAAATGAAACCAAAATTTCAAAGCAGTAATGATAGAAAATTAGTAATATTTATTGATGTCATTAAAATTGATAAGAGCAGTTACAACTGAATTAATCAAAAGGTATCATTAAAGTTCTGAGGGTGAGAACCATAATTAATTGCTAATAAAACCAACAGCTTATGTCAGTTTAAACTGATAGAGTAAACAAGCTGAAGGGGGAAGGACAAACCGTAAATAAACTTGATCAAAAGTTAACTATGAGATGCTAACTATGAGATGGTTGGTTACAATCGCATACAGTGAGGCTATTAAGTTTGAAATTGTCAATATTCTTTTCAATGGGAGGAGAGGAGAAAAGAGATAAGATAAGTGTAGAGAGAAATGAGGTGAAAAGCCCACTAGTGTGAGTTAAAGTTCAGATGTAACTGATTACACTTCAACACTGCCAAAACACTGCATTCAAACCCAATAGACCACAAAATGCTACATGCTAACTGCTAGCCTTCAATGCTAATGGTCATACTTAGACTTAAATGCAAATGCATTAGCTTCAGTTAGCTTAGCTATGCTAGTGTTTGTTTACAAACAGCATCAATATGGCACTAGCAGACTGTGCCTGCACACCTGAAAGTGACCCCGGAAAAGGTTTCTTAGGACTTCCGGGTTATGGCTGTTGCTATGGTGACAACAGTAAACCAGCATGTGAGTTGCACACAGTTTACGTGCATCATGTGAAATGACAGTGCTTTTTGGTTGTTCAGTGTGAAACGCACAATTTAGATTCTTTCTATTTCAACTCTTTAGAGTGAAGTAACTTTATCTACAGATTTACTGCAGTTAATACAATAACGTTATTGTGACATCTGCGGATCTCAGCTCTTTGTGTTAGCCTATTAACATATTAATGCTGTGCAACTGGCTGTTGGACTTCCTGACTGGAAGACCTCAGGCAGTTCGGGTCGGCAGCAACACATCCAGCACCATCACACTGAACACTGGGGCCCCCCAAGGATGTGTGCTGAGCCCCCTCCTCTTCACTCTGCTGACCCACGACTGCACACCGTCACACAACTCCAACCTCCTTATTAAGTTTGCGGATGACACGACTGTAGTGGGTCTCATTAGCAACAGAGATGAGACAAACTACAGGACCGAGGTGAGCCGCCTCTCTCTGAATGTGGAGAAGACGAAGGAGATTGTTGTTGACTTCAGGAGAGTGCGCACTCAGCATGCTCCTCTGACCGTCAATGGTGTGACTGTGGAGAGGGTGAGCAGCACCAAGTTCCTGGGTGTGCACATCACAGAGGATCTCTCCTGGACTGACAACACCACAGCACTGGCCAAGAAAGCACAGCAGCGTCTCTACTTCCTCCGCAAACTGAGAAGAGCCAGAGCCCCAGCCCCCATCATGTGCACCTTCTACAGAAGCACCATCGAGAGCATCCTGACCAGCTGCATCACTGTGTGGTACGGCGCCTGCCAGACAAAAACGCACATGGATTTAACCACACAATTTTACTTGATCAAGATTTCACAATTCTCCCATAAAGCAACGTTCAGGCACTCTCTCGGAGCGCCGTGTCTTAAGTTCATTAGTTTTTAGTGAATTAAATGGCAAAAGAGCATTAATTAGCTAAGATAATGGTCTCATACCGGGAGATAGCCTAGTTGTTTCAACATTGGGACACACAATGTGAATCAATCTAGCTACAAACAAAGCCTAATAAGAGAAGGAAATGAGGAATCACTTCTCTCTTCATGCGCTTTATAGGGACTTATTTTTGTCTCAGCAGACAATTCTTAAAGGGGTCCTATTATACTTTTTACATTTTTGTCAGTGTGTATGTTTGGGCATAAAAAAGATCTAGAAAGTTACAAATCTCAAAGTCCACTCCAAAGGAAGATATTTAGATTTTTTTTTAAATTCCTTTTCAATAACTACAACGAACGGCTCATTTGGACTACAGCGTTTGTTTTCCGGGCTTTGTGATATCATAACGCGGCCCATTAGAATATCATTACAAATAATTCCCGCCTACAGAAATGTGAATGGTTGGGGGGTGGGGAGGGGCGAGGTTGTGGTTAGAACGCTTGGTTGAGTGAGTGCATCAGACGAGACGACGAAGAAGAAGTGCTGCTGCAGAGTTATTGCATCAGAGAAAATGGAGAAGAGCTGCTGTGCTATAGCTTAAAATTTTCGGCATGTCTAGAACAATTCTTACAAGTATAACACGACGTAGCTGGGCGCCGCAGACTGACGGCGAATGGCACCGCCGGTGTGCCCACACTCATAGAAAATAATGTATTTGAATTTTAAAGATGTGGCGCAACGCAACATTGCACTTCTCGTCTGGTGCGCGACCGCCTGAAATGCTGTTTTTTTCACCTCCGTGCCCAAACGTCTTTGTTTGGGCTTCCGAAAGCGGATGATGTCAGGAAACAGTGGTTGCAATTTATTTTTTAACTCTGTCCCTGAGCATTATAACCCCAATTTGCTATTGTGTGCTGCGCATTTTACTGAGGACAGCTTCCACAACACGAGGGAGTACAGTGTAAAAGCCAAAAGCTTTTGTTGAAAGAGGGAGCAAGGGGCGTGGCAGTACTGAAACACCGTCTAAGCTGTTCGCCAATCACAACGCACTGGGACAGCTAACCAATCACAACACATTTTGTTTTTCGGAAGGCGGACCTTCATCAAAGCCGGAACTAATCGAGCCGTTTGTGCCAGGCTGGGGAGAAAGGTATTTTAATAATGTAAATTATGTGAAAAATAATGTGTTTTTCGAACCACCAAGCATGAGAGCATGTTCTAGTACACCCCCAAAACAAAATCAAGACTTTTTGACACGTGTTTGCCTGACAAAGGTCTTTGACTGAAACGTTGCTATTTTTAACTTTTTTGAATAAAGGGAGAATAACAGTGTGCAGATCTTTTTTCTATACTTTCATACATTCAAACACGCTGGCAAGCCTTAATAAAAGTATACAGTAACACAACAACTCTGTTTCTCTGTCTCTAATCTATCTTCCCGGACAAATAGAACAGATACAACACAAAATGACTTGGTGTTATGAATTATAAGCTAAATTTTCCTACATTCTCCACCATTATATGTAAGGAATTAGTTCAAGTTCAAAGGGAATCGAATCCAAAAATTCCGAATCAACTTGATTCAAAATTGATAGTTTTCAACTATTCGTCCAGCGAAACGTTAAAATCAGGATATCTTATCAATTTTGATATTTATAATATTCCCTTGGCCAAAGGTCATAATACATGCTAGCAAATTCTTTTTTCTGAACTAGGTAACAAGATCTGGGCAAACGTTTAGCTTTATAAATACACAACACCAGACACTGCTTCTTTATAATGAAACAAGAATTTACTGTTTGCTACTCTAGGATACATGAAACTACACTACTGAAAGCACACACAAACATACAGTTCAGAGAATGAGAGTTACTGAGTTTGACTGAAGTCCCAAAAGTCTAGTATTTGCTACTAGTTCTTAAATCGCAACCTGAGAAAATCACAAAAGCAGAGATTTGGCTTATCTTTACTGCTTAAAGGATTTAGCACCAGTTCAGCAAGAAAGGAGACCTCGTTTGTTACTTGCGTTCACTTGTTGCAGGCGCTCGGTCCTTGTATGGCGTCCTTTTGGGAAAACACTTGTGATGAATGGATGGTTGCTTGGTTACGTAGGAGCTTCGGCAGTTGGTTGCCTTGGTTATGGAGGGTGACGTGCTTGAAGTTGAGAGTCTGAGTTGCGCGGATCAAAGACTGTTGAAGCTTTGTGACTCTGCAGAAATCGTGTGATGGTGCAGTGAGTGAGCGCAAGTGGGAGCACGATCAAACAAAGGTGAAAGAGCCCTGAATCAGTTGTGACATTGGGTTTTAAGCGGGCCGGCTAAGTCCGTCCCAGGAGCGATTGTCCCAATCAGACGTTGTTGCAGGGCGGAATTGTTCAATCTATCACGTGGGGGAATATTTTTGCAGGTTTTGTTAATAACTTCTATAAAGTGTCCTACAACGAACACTGTTTATAATACCAACTTTTCATCCACACCAAGGTTCTGCAAATAAAACAAGCTTTCATTCAACATCAAATGTCAGGTATCTTGCATACACATTAATAACTTTATCTACTAAAAGGGGTTATAAAACATTGTTTAAACTCCATCAATTACATAAAACACATCAAGCAAAAAAGGCACAAAACACATTATTCGTGAATAAAGATGCTCTACTGGCAATACTTTAAATGATTGTCTTTTGAAATAGTCTATGCAAGTTTCTGTTCTTTGTTGGAGTGAGAAAGAGCGCGTTTTTTTGAAATGCATAGAGGAGGAGGGAGGACATGGCCCAAAGTGGGATTCGAACAGCTGATGACTCGTATCGTTGGTTCAGAGTTGATTCTATTTTTTGGATAGATCATTTTTTTATTTATATTGCACTTTCAGCTTCACAACTTTGCAGATAGTTTACATTCACATTCAGCTTCATTACACACTTCATAAAAGGTAATTTTCTGAAAAAGCATAATAGGGGCACTTTAAATGCATAACGGGTATTTTCAAAAGATCTAAGTCAAATGTTTTTCAACATTAGCATGTCTCAAACAGATAAGCTTTAGGGAGTCCTTGTTCAACTCCATTATGTTGCAATATTTTCTAAAGCAGTTTTTTTTTACTTTAAACATTTATGTTACAGCAGTAATGAGTGTCAGGGTCCCGCCCTGACAGTCATGTCTGTTCTGTCTTTGTTTAGCGTTTCCTTGTTTGTCTTGAGTCTGAGCACATGGCTTTGTCTTTATTTATGTTGGCCATGTGCTCCTCTCGTCATGCCCCCTTGTTTCCCTCTGTCACGCCCCCTTGTTTAGTCCTAGTCTAGTCCTCGTTAACTTGATTATGTCCACCTGTTCCTCATGTGCTCTGCTCCTTTATAGTGTGCCTCTTTCCTCATGTCTTTGCTGGTTCGTTGCGTTAGTTCACTGCATGTAAGATCGTTCCGTATCAGTCTACTTGTCATATTAATAGTGTTATGTTTTTCATTCCTAGTCAGTCTAGCTTTGCATTTAGTTCTCTTGAAGTTAATTTGAGTTTCTTTGTCTCTCTCTCTATTAAACTGCTGTGACAAGCCCGTGACAAATGAGTATGTATTGTAAGAAAAACCACAAGCGATTTGTAAGTGAAACTCACACAGGACGCTCCCTTTATTTGAAACATATTTCAGTAATCACTGAAAGTATCTCTGCTGTTTATCAGGTTTGAAAGGTTAACAAACTTTTTTTCTTTTATTTTTCAATTAATGTTCCCAAATGTTTGTGTTTGGATGAGATCAGGTAGGTTCAATCCAAATAAACTTAAGCTGTTCCAAAACTAAAAGCACACATGATGAGATTTTTTTTCTTTCTTTCTTTTGTTTTTATTTGATTGATTGATTTATTTTAAGATTTTGAGGTAGAGGGGCTTTCTCTATCTTTTTCTCCCAGCCCCATTGACTGCCAAGGCAAAGCTTCCACCAGGCCCAGGTGTTGCTGTAGTTCATGTGCAGAAGCTGACAGCTACACTATATCATCCATATATCTGTAAGAACATCATAATGGAAAGTGTGGGACATACAGTAGACGGATGCGCGCCGCTGAGCTCTCAACCATATTCTGTAAACTTATACATTGGATATTGATTTGCTAAAACCTTTAGCCAAGAAACACTTACGTCCATACCAGGTTAAAGATCAGCACAATAATGTGAGTGAATATCCACTTTCAGTTAATTATGTGTGTCAGTGTGCACTGGGTCTAAATTCCAAAATGTCATTGAGGGCCATAGAACAAGCACCACTGATTTTGACGAGGGGTCTGTATTCTCAAAGAGACATGATATAGAAACTTGCTGTTCAATTAAACTAAGCTAACCAAGATGAAATAATTTTTTTTACTTGAATCCATTGATAGTTTGGTGACTAGAGATGAATGAGATGGAGACTTGCATAAACATGGCCTAAGACACACTAACAGGTCTGGAAAACAAGGACTTTCAGCTAAGCCAGGGATGGCGTTATTTTACAATAAAACTAGCTGCTGCCATATTAACACTGGCATGACGCAAGTCAAATGCAAAACCAGTCCTTTTTCTTTTTTGGAAACTTGCAAACAAATCAACAGCTACAGCTTGAAGACCAGTGCAGTACAGACTTTGCTGTAAGGCCATGGAGTTGATCAACCTGTCTTTTGATGTGGTCAGCAAATTAAATTATCAAATTTAACCAAAGATGATAGAGAAGAATTTGAATGCCTCTTTGCAAATGAAAGGTAAACTTCAATGGAAGTCCATCTGCTCCTGGGGCATTTATAAAACTTTCCGTAGATTTCAGAATCAGAATGAGCTTTATTGCCAGGTATGTTTACACATACGAGGAATTTGTTTTCATGACAGAAGCTTCCACAGTACAACAGAATGACAGTGACAGAACAAAAACACAGATACAATTTTTTTGAACAAGTAAATAGGGAATAGCAATATAAAAAATTGACAATTGTATGTACAGGTATATTATGTGCAAGTTCGAAATGTAAACTAAGTATGTGTGTTAGATAAATAAGTGTATAAGTGTATAAATAGTGTTGTGTGTTCCACAGTTATTGTCAAGTGTTCATGAGATGGATTGCCTGAGGGAATAAACTGTTCCTGTGTCTGGTCGTTCTGGTGCTCAGAGCTCTGTAGCGTCGACCAGATGGCAACAGTTCAAAGAGAGAGTGTGCTGGATGTGAGGGGTCCAGAGTGATTCTGCCAGCCCTTTTGCTCACTCTGGATAAGTACAGTTCTTGGAGAGAAGGGAGGGTTGTACCAATGATTCGCTCAGCAGTCCGGACTACCCTCTGTAGTCTTCTGAGGTCAGATTTGGTAGCTGAGCTGAACCAGACAGTTATTGAAGAGCAGGGGACAGATTCAGTAATGGCGGGGTAGAACTGTTTCAGCAGCTCCTGTGGCAGGTTGAACTTCCTCAGCTGGTGAAGGAAGTACAACCTCTGCTGGGCCTTTTTAACAATGGAGTCAATGTGAATGTCCCACTTCAGGTTCTGAGAGATAGTGGTGCCCAGGAACCTGAATGTCTTCACTGCAGTCACAATGCTGTTCATGATGGTGAGTGGAGGGAGAGCAGGGGGTTCCTCCTGAAGTCCACGATCATCTCCACAGTTTTGAGCGTGTTGAGCTCCAGGTTGTTGAGACTGCACCAGACAGCCAGCTGCTCGAGCTCCTGTCTGTAAGCAGACTCATCACCGTCTTGAATGAGACCGATACGTGTGGTGTCGTCTGCAAACTTCAGGAGCTTGACAAAGGGGTCCTTTGAAGTGCAGTCGTTCGTGTAAAGGGAGAAGAGCAGTGGGGAGAGAACACAACCCCGAGGAGCACCAGTGCTGATTATACGGTTGCTGGATGTGAGATTTAATCCTAAATATGCACATACGCACAAAAGCTAAATTTTGCGCACACACAAAACTTTTCAGATTTATAAAACCATTCGTATGCCAGAACCTGTGCAAAAATCCCAGTCAGCGGAAGATTGTACGTATGTGCATCTCTACCCCATCTCCTGGCCAAAATCACCATACAGTTGTGGCCATTAAGATTTTTTAAGGCCATTAGGTTTTTTCACGGCGCAGCAGTTCATCATGCGAGATCATAGAGCTTGCAGGCACTTTTTCAGATTTTTTAAAAACATTGTTGTGCATCACACAATATCTACCAGGTGGCGCAAGGAATTGCATTCTGTAGTAAAACATTCAGGGCTGCGTTTCCCAAAAGCATCGTAAAAAATAATTTTGTAAAAGTGATCATATCACTGATCGTAATATTATGGACCGTTTCCCAAATGAATCGTAATTTAAATAGCACTTGAAAATCATTGTAGATCTACGAGTGCTCTGCAGTAATCGTAAAGCTCTAAGTGCATGGTAAGAAGACAGAGTTATGAGGTCACCTGCAGGCAGTGAAGGGAATAACGGTGTTATAAATAAACAGCGTTATTTTTTTATCAGTAAAGACTAATCAAACGAATTACTGTTTCCCCCGTTACTACGACATTACAGTTACTGGCAATATAAAAATATTATAATAAATTATAGTAACGCCACATTTTCATTTTATTTTTCAGTTAATCTGAATGGATGTGCAGCATACCTGTATTTGACGAACCGTAAACTCTAGTGCAGGGATGGGCAACTTTGTAAGTGACGAGGGCCAGCTTTTTTTCTCCTTTATATCAAGGGACCAGGTTACTAATCCACGTCCACACACCTTTACACCTTCTAACTCAATTTCCTTTTTATTGAAGTAAATTAAAGTATAATTAATATAATTTGTTTTTAAAGATTTTATTAACTATAAAACTTGTGCAGTTATGCTAAGTAAGAAGGGAAACTTTGTTGCCAGTTGACAGCAATATTACCCCAACAAGCCAATGTAAACATCTCAATTGCATTGTCTGTAAATTTGCAACAAACAAATGTACAGAGGTCCTATTTTTTATTAGTGGCCTACAGAATATTCTCAAAACAACAAGAGGACAGATAAAAAGGGTTAATTTAAAAAATAGTTATTCCAAATGGTACCATAATATAACTGGGTATCTGCAGGATTTTTAAAATTAAATTTAAACTATTTTTAAGAAAGGGGATGTCAAAAGTATTATTAATTTAAACAATTATTATATAACATAAATATATCTTAGTGTCTTAATTGTTTAGACTTTTATAATGCATTAGCTTCTTATCGATCCATTGGTTCACATTTAACAAATATGAGGCAAAAATAGCAGACGGGCTTATTGAAAATTCAAATTCATTCTCTGCCAGCAGGTTTCACTTGAACTGGAACTGCAGAAATATAGCAGTTTCCCGGTAACCGCAGTACACAAAGCAGCAGCGCCTGACTTGAAAACATTCAGCGCTCATATTTATTCAGTGAAATCGTAGCCTTTTTAAGTTTAATCGTCATATTAATCTGTATAGCAATTCTTGTCTTTCTGTCCCCAAATTTAAGACCGCTAACAATTAAGACTATTTGTACCATTTAAGAGGTTTCATGGCCTTAAATTTAAACAATTAAACTGAAGAATTTTTAAGGACACGCGGAAACCCTAAGAACATAATTCAGTGCAAACATTTCTGTCATGCATTTAGCAAAAAGGTTTTGTTGACTATGCATTTTACCTTTGAAATTTGAGGCAAGTGCAACTCTGGCATCCCCCTTGTTTGTAAACAGTGGTTTGATGGCGATTTAAATAAAATACAGATTTCCAAACATATGGGTATCCCCTTTAACTTGGTAAAAAGATAATCTGTTTACCACCTTGACTTGAAAATACTGTTTTCATGGTCAGTTTTTCATTTATTATTTAGAGTACATTAGATGTACATTAGAGTGCACGTCCTACTACGTTGAAATGAATACAGTGAGCCGCTGGAAACTAGCGACCTCTCCTGGTTGGAGATAGTATTAACATTATAAACTGAAAGCAATCTTTACTTGACTTACTTTTCTAATGTTTTTCAAATGTATCATCCAAGTCTAATATGATCCAGTGAGCCGTAATAAAAGACACTTTCGGGCCGCCAGTTGCCCATCCCTGCTCTAGTGTGAAGGCACATGACTCGCCGTCGCTTTGTTTCACACACAAATTGCTATATATATATATATATATACAGTGGGTACGGAAAGTATTCAGACCCCCTTAAATTTTTCACTCTTTGTTATATTGCAGCCATTTGCTATGGGGTGCTGTGTGTACATTAATGAGGAAAAAAAATTAACTTAAATGATTTTAGCAAATGGCTGCAATATAACAAAGAGTGAAAAATTTAAGGGGGTCTGAATACTTTCCGTACCCACTGTATATATATATATATTTTTTTACCTTACTATGGACAACCAGCAGCTGTTTACAGTTACAACCAGCAGCTGTTTAGTTGAGACACATTCTTCAAAGTATCTTCTTTTGTGTTCAACAGAAGAAAGAACTTTATGCAGGTTTAGAACAACCTGGGTAAATTATGACTAATTTCATTTTTGTGTGAACCATACCTTTAAAAAGTGACGGACACATCTATACTTCAAGGTATAGGCCTATTGTTTTATTAAAATTTGGATAGTCTGTTAATATAATATTCCATACACTATCAGAGCTTGGTAGACATAATTATTATATTTTTAGACATGATTAGACAAATTAATATACTATAATTAATGTTAGGCCCTATTTATTAATTTATCATTTATATTAATCATAAATATATACATAATAAATAATCAAATGTCATATACAATTTGGCATTTTAAAAAGTAAAAAAAAAAGAAAAGAAGCTAAATTTTTTAGATAAAAATGGGACAAATAATTACATAATAATGTAGTCTTAATTCAAGCTAATTAATTAAAAAAATAATAATAATAATAAAAATTCATCCCATCCAGGTAACAGCTGCAGAACTGTCAAAAAAAAGTGAATTGGGGTCCCTTATTTTGCCTCGCTGAAGGTGGCAACCCTATCTGCATGGTATAGATGTAAACAATCAGGGGTGAACTGGGACAAAATGTCAGGCCAGGAAATCTCACACTCATCCAGGCCATCCCAAACACCCACAACAAATTCCGAAACACGGACAACCCTATTATTTATATGACCATTACATGAAAAGGTCTAAATCTTTAGTCTGGGGCAGTAGAAAATACTTAAATGTTCTCTCTCAAACTGCACCTTCACTTCCCTTTTCCATTTCTTAATTTTCTCCAAAATCTCTGTCTCTCCCTTTGTTCTTGTACCTGTCACTTCTTTACCAGCAGGTCTACTGTTACTAAAGGGATAGTTCACCCAAAAATGAAAATGTGATGTTTATCTGCTTACCCCCAGGGCATCCAAGATGTAGGTGACTTTGTTTCTTCAGTAGAACACATTTGATGATTTTTAACTCAAACCGTTGCAGTCTATCAGTCGTATAATGCATGGCAATGGTAACAAAATCTATGAGAGTAAAAAAAAACATGCACAGACAAATCCAAATGAAACCCTGCGGCTCGTGACGACACATTGATGTCCTAAGACACGAAACCATCGGTTTGTGCGAGAAACTGAACAGTATTTATATCATTTTTTACCTCTAATACAAGACTATGTCCAACTGTGTACGCCCTCTGGCATAGTTTACACAAGCGCCGAAAGTGATCTCTCGCGCGTATACGTCACTCATTGTTTACACAGTGCACAGTCATTGTAGATACGACGGCTAATCAAAATGGTACTTACTTGTGCTTATCCGGATTGTTCAAACCGATTTAAAACTAAAAGATTACGTTCTCTCGCATAAACTCATTCGAGAGTGGTGACTTTCCACATATTCCCAACTTCTGAGCCTGCTCGCCTGAAGTTATGTTTGATTGCTCTACGGCTGGATATCAACACACCCATTAACGTAAACTACGCCAGAGCGCGTACACACCTCACGCATCGGATGCTGTGCGTGCGCTCAAGGTAGTTGGACATAGTGGTGTATTATAGGTAAAAAATTATATAAATAGTTTAAATGATATAAAAAGTTTCGTGTCTTAGGGACATCAATGTGTCGTCACGAGCCGCAGGCTTTAATTTGGATTTGTCTGTGCATGTTTTTTTTACTCTCATACGCAAGGACAGTCTGGCGCTTCTGACTCGCAGCCTGTAAGTAAGTTTTTATATTTAAATAATTTGCCACTGATGATTCAAACGTGAGTTTTGAGCAGTGTAGAGTAGTGCTTGTTGTTTGTCGTTTCTCTGATCACAAATGCAGACATGGTTTTATGTTTACAGCGCGATACGCAACGCAACGTGTAAAAAGACAGTATAAGTCATTATAATCAGTAATTATGTCCCCACTGGATGCAACAAATGCCTCGTTTATAATGGCTTTTAATGTTTTTGTCTCGTCGCTCCGGCCGGACACAGCATCACAATATGGTGAGGGGCGTAACATTTCCGTCACACGCTTGAGGTATTCGGCCAATCACAACGCACTGGATAGCTGGCCAATCAGAGCACACCTTGCTTTTCAGACCGATGAGCTTTGTAAAAATCAACATGTTTCAGAAAGGCGGGGCATAGAGGAGAAACAATAATGTACAGTATGTGGAAAATTAGTTTTTTGAACCGTAAACCACAAACACATTGTATTACACCAAATACACAAAATAATGTTATTTTTTAGCAACGTCATATGACCCCTTTAATAAAAACAGACAAGGCAGCGGGCCAAATCAGCTGCCAGGCCACCGGGAATTGTCCCGGTGCTCCCGATGGCCAATCCGCACCTGTAAACGATATTCTTTGTTGTATTTTCCCGTCAAAATAATGGAGTTCCTTTTGAATTCATCAGCTTTTAAGAACTGCCGGATTCTCCGGTAGTAGGTGAAACTAATGCGCAAACGACAATCTCATTGGCTGGAGCTCACCTATTATCGTCCCGGTTTTGATTTCAGCATATCAGTTCGACCATACACAGATGTGATAAGAGTGGAAACATGAGAAAATCTCCCTGTAGCAACACCTCTGGAGGAAACAAGTACCAGGGCGGAGAAGAGCTCTGCTTCTGCAGTAATCAGTCCTGTTGGCTGTCCTATGAGACACATAAACAGATTCAGAAAGCTATCTAATTGGAGTCTCACTTTAAAGAAAAAATATGTGATTATAGGAGACTCCAAAATATCTAGGTTCCCCATGTTTCACTGTCCTGATCTCCAAGTGGACTTCCCAGGAGCAAAGCTGCAACATGGTGCCAATTTAATGGAGAAGGCCACCATCACTATAGAACCCAAGATAATTATCTTGTTGTTTGGGTTCAATAACAGACAGCAAAGATTCAGAATGGTGGCCATAACAGAACCACAGAGGGCCCGCAAAGCTGTCAAAAGGAGACTCCTTAACACAGAAGTGTTTTTTCCTGTGATTAACAAGAAAAACGTGAACTACATTCTGCCGCTTCCACCATTGCCGTTTATGGTGGACAATGCTGTCAGTGACCTCCAGTGAATTCTGTCAAAGGCCTTACCAACACACTGGATGACTCATTTAAACTCTTCCAAAACTGATAACCAACGTAATTAGTGCAGATAATTATGCATATAAACACTTGCAAAAGAAATGCAGTGATATTGGATAGAGACCAATACATATGGGAGGATGAGAGACAATTATCAGTAAAAGAGCATTATCGTCCCTTAGGAGACAATAGTGTATCCACAAACTCTCACTATGATAGAAAAAATTCTAGGAGAGATGTGTTCAAAGAAAATTAATGAAAAACAAAAGGAACATCTTTTGGACGATGGCCCTCCAAGGCCTTGAAGATTCTACCTACTCCCAAAGATGCATAAAAAGCCCAAAAAGGGGAGCAGACCAATGGAAATACCACCAGCTAGACCCATTGTGTCTGACTGTAACAGTGAGACTTATTTCACTGCTGAATACATAGAACACTTTCTTAACCCCCTTTCCACTAGATAAGATACATACGTTTTCATTTCTAAAATTGGCCAATAAATGATTCCCCAGAGTGCTTTTATTTTTACCATAGATATAGATATTAGTGTAAAGACTATAGAAACCATGACCGGACTTGCCATTGGGCTTGACTGGGCTGCAGCCCATGGGCCCCGTTCTGTAGGGGGCCCTGCCTTTACCTGTTTGCATTTGCTTGATTTGTTCAGTCAGAAATTATTAGACGCATTTCCACTGTTGGGGCAGTGCGCACGAGGTCTATAGTCTAATAATCTTCAACTAAGCGGCCATAATCAAACAGCATAAACTGGTATTTATGATTATTTCACATAGAAGAAAGACACACACATTGAATTGTGCCTGTTCCATTTAATTTGTGATCGCATGGCTACTTATACAGCTTAAGGCTTTTTAGCCCAAAAGAGTACACATTTAGGGTCTGTTTACACCTGGTCATTTCATGTTTTTACTGATCGGATAGGCTACCCATCTGATTTGTCAAAACTCTTTTATTTACACCTGGCCACACACACGTCTTTGCAAAACAGATATAAATCCTATCTTCAATTCCCGCGCTATATGCAGAATTTTCAGTGTTCACATCATCAAAAGCAACCCCTATGAGCTGCATTTTATTCATCAAGATCAAAATCAGATAAGCTCAAAAACCGCAATAAAAGAGAGTGGCATCAGCTCTGGTAAGATTGTTGTGCATCTGCGACTTTGCCTACTTTCAGTTTCATTTGTGGTAGGCCTATTTTGCGCATTGGGATGCTGAAGAAATACTCCGCTTATCTCTGCGGCAATGTGTGGTGCAGTACCACTGTCTTATCTGGCTATTACATGTCATAGCCTATATATAACATATAACATGTCTCACACATTTATTATTTAACATTATCGGGAGGAGTAAAATTTACATACGTGGATTTAAACAACCAGATTCATTTATACTTAACCAGTTTTGTCTGGAATGTGTCTCAGACCACCTCCTGAAGTGGTTTGAGCGATTGGATTTATATTCGTCTCTAATGCATTTCAGAAGGCATTTACACTTTGTATTTTCACAATTGGATATCTGTCTGATCAGAGAAAACGCATGTTCATGCCTCATTTCTTTACAGAGGATGGGCACGAGATAACTTCAAACTATAAGTATATTTATATTCGGTTCATTAATTTTATGATTAATATATTAAATAAATTTAAAAAATAACAGCACCACCTCTCTTGTACGTATTCTGTGTTTCGGAGCAGCTCAAGCCATTTCTCATCATGCTGTGTGAAATACAGACTGAACAGTGGCTCAAAACACCTGGCCGCTGCATGAGCATATGATACGCAAACTACAGCTCTCGGCTGGATAAAGTAAGCCAGTGTCACACTAGCAAGGTTTTGATGAATGACGACTGTAATCAAGGTAAAGATGATTATAGTGACATACAGGAGTCGTACATATTGGCGTGCGTGTATCAGCTCTAATTGATGCACAAACAAACCGTGTATATGTCCACATCTAAAGGCACATCCAAAACATCATATTTCTGCTTGAACAGAGTTCAGTATATTCACATAGCTGTCAATATTAATGTACATCGAGTGTTTTATAATGGATGCTCGCCGAAGTGGCATGTTTTGGAGAAGTTTGTGAAGATCAGTGTTGTTTATTTACAAATCAGTCGCCCCAAACACAGACACGATCGCTTGTTCTGACACAGAGAACCTGGCTGTTGACGCCGAGCTGCCTTAAAGGGATAGTTCACCCAAAAATGAAAATTTGATGTTTATCTGCTTACACCCAGGGCATCCAAGATGTAGGTGACTTTGTTTCTTCAGTAGAACACATATGATGATTTTTAACTCAAACCGTTGCAGTCTATCAGTCGTATAATGCATTGCAACAAAATCTATGAGAGTAAAAAAAAACATGCACAGACAAATCCAAATTAAACGCTGTGTCCTAAGACACGAAACGATCGGTTTGTGCCAGAAACCGAACAGTATTTATATCATTTTTTACCTCTAATTCACCACTATGTCCAACTACCTTGAGCGCACGCACAGCATCCGATGTGTGAGGTGTGTACGCGCTCTGGCGTAGTTTACGTTAATGGGTGTGTTGATATCCAGCCGAAGAGCAATCAACCATAACTTCAGGCGAGCAGGCTCAGAAGTTGGGAATACGTGGAAAGTCACCACTCCCGAATGAGTTTG
>NW_015507074.1:22604-27459 GCF_001515645.1 Sinocyclocheilus grahami
AGTGCAAGTAAGTACCATTTTGATTAGCCGTCGTACCTACAATGACTGTGCACTGTTTAACCAATGAGTGACGTATACGCGCGAGAGATCACTTTCGGCGCTTGCGTAAACTACGCCAGAGCACGTACACACCTCACGCACCGGATGCCGTGCGCGCGCCCAAAGACAGTTGGACATAGTGGTGTATTAGAGGTAAAAAATTCTATAAATACCGTTCGGTTTCTGGCACAAACCGATCGTTTCGTGTCTCAGGACATCAATGTGTCGTCACGAGCCGCAGGGTTTAATTTGGATTTGTCTGTGCATGTTTTTTTTTACTCTCATAGATTTTGTTACCATTGCCATGCATTATACGACTGATAGACTGCAACGGTTAAAGTTAAAAATCATCATATGTGTTCTACTGAAGAAACAAAGTCACCTACATCTTGGATGCCCTTGGGGTAAGCAGATAAACATCAAATTTTTATTTTTGGGTGAACTATCCCTTTAAGATTGCTGAGTTTCCACACATTTAGAAAGGTTCCTCTTCAGGAACTCGAGCTGCGTCGGAGGACGCTTCGGGAACGCCTTTCAGCGTGACTGGCTCTGAACCTCATGTGTAATCAGTCCAATAGATGGGCGAGACGTCACGAGTGGGTGACGTAATGACCAGGAAGCTATATAAGCATGTGCGGTGAAATCAGCGTCAGCTTCTAGGAGTGAAGCAAGTGCTGGCAGAGATGCAAAAGTATGGCCCCGAGACGCAGCATCTCATTCCCTCGAGGAACCATGGTTACATACGTAACCTGAGACGTTCCTCTTCAGGAACTTAAGCTGCATCGGAGGATGCTTCGGGAGAGCTGGGGTTAAGACTAAACGCCAAGAAGAGTGTGCTTTCTCCATTACAGAGGACCACTTATGTAGGCGTGGTGAGGGATTCGACCACAATGCCCCCTGCATTGTGTCCCCTGCTCGGATCGAGTCGATCCTTACCGCAGTCGTGAGAGTCAGAGAAGGCCGGTCACTCACTGTCAAGCAGTTTCAGAGACTGCTGGGTCTGATGGCAGCTGCGTCCAACGTGATACGTACATGAGACCCCTACAGTGGTGGCTCAAGACCACTCCAAACCCATAAGAAATTAATTCATTTTTGGAAGACAATGTCATTTATATTGAAACCTGGAAATTTCCTGTGCCTTCATTGAAAGTCTGTTCATCCAAAAAAAAAAAAAGAATCCATATAAATAGAGCTTTCTAATTCAAGTCGTCTGAAAAGTCATGAATAGACTTTCAGTGGAGAGACAGAAATGTCTTAATTGAATTAAAAACCAAAGTATAAAAAAAAAAAGTTGCACACATCCCACAAACCCCCACACAGGGCTCAGGTGCAGGACAAAAAAGTCAAACTATAGCAAAAGCCTGACGAAGACCTAATGGTCAAAACATTGCAATAAATATTTCTTATGGAGTAGTTATACCAGTGTGCAGAAAATTTTATTTTAATTTAAAAATATAATTTGTGTTTCAGAGATGAATGAAAGTCTTATGGGTTTAAAGCACGAGTGTCAAACTCCTGGAGGGCCACAGCCCTGCAGATTTTAGTTCCAACCCTGTTTTAACACATATACCATCTAGTATTCAAATAAGCCTGAAAGACTTGATTAGCTGGATCAGGTGCTTTTAATTAGGGTTGGAGCTAAATTCTGCAGGGCTGTGGCCCTCCAGGATCAGAGTTTGACACCCTTGGTTTAAATCAATAGAACAGATAGAATTGATTTTTACATTTTGGATGAATTATCCCTTTTAAGAAACCCTTTTAAAACCTCAATGGCAACATAAAACACCAAAACTCTGTTTAACTTACAATACAGTTGTAGCGAATTTAGCTCACAACAGGAAATATGAATAATTAACCATAACTAGTTATGATTAATTATGAATATTTTAGATCCGCTGTAGATATTTAGCTGACCACTCAGGGTCAACTGTCTTGTCAATTCTAAGAACGTTAATTTCCTGGTTAAGGGAAATAACTTTCTTACTGTACAATTCTATAAGCTTTAAAATACTTGGTCTCAACACAATTTGTACGGATGGACACACAAAATCGATCAGTCCTGAAGACTGCTGTGACATGATTGCTCTCTTTCCACCCCCGTCTCCATCCCCCGTGAACCATTTTGAGAGTGCCTTTTCTATGTTTCTGGTTCACGGTCTTGGTCATTGCATTCTTCTTCAGTCCACCTATAAAAACAAAAGTTTACACACAATCATCTGAAATGTCCATCTACATACTTTGGTTAAATTTTATTTTATAGTGTCCTTATTACGGAGTACTTAAATGTACACCTACACTGTGATATTAATTAACAACATTTACTTACTATTGGGTTAAAAGGTTAGTTCACCCCAAAATAAAAACGGTCATTTACTCACCCTCATGTTGTTCCAAACCCATAAAATTTGTTCGTCTTCAATACACAATTGAAGATATTTTTAATGAAATCTGAGAGATTTCTGTCCCTTCAAAGGAATTAATTTCTTATGGGTTTGTACTGACATGAGGCTAAGTATATGATGACTGTTTTCATTTTGGGGTGAACTATTCCTTTTGAGTCTGGATTAAGGATTGGTTTAGATTAGTTAATGCACAATTTATTTCTATAATAAGTGCATGTCATGTAAAATGTAACATGAACACTGTAAAATAGAGTGTCACCCATATTAGTTAATATTTACTGCTGTACAAAAGAGAATAAGCCAAATATTAACAAACTGATGATTTATGTCTCTCTAACATTACAAGCTTGAGCAAGATATGAACATGACTACAATATATCTACAGATATAAGGCCGTTTCACACTGGGCGCGATGTGAAAAAGCAAGACGAATCACAGACGAATGGTGCTTTCACACACAGTGTGAAACGACTGTCTTCTGCCAATTCACGCCTGCACCAACAAGGCATTTTTACTCGGGTATGCATCTCGTATATGGATTTAACATCATCTGCTGCTCAATATGTAGCATTAAATTAAAATAAATAAAGTTTGGGTCTACACAACACAAACTATCTTTAATGCTTACAAGAAAACATCCTAAAATACAATTTGAGGTACAATTAGCATCAAGCTACACTTGAACATTCATGGAATTATTAATGTATTTGCTTAATTTAAATTAGGGGTGCTCCGATCAGGATTTTTGAGGCCGATCACAGAAAGCAGTATCTGCCGATACGATCGCCGGTACCAATCTTTTTAAAGCCTTATTTTCATCGTGTAGAATTATTTACAGTGATGATCCAATCAAGATTTTTAGGCATTTATTCAGGGCCTGAACTTCATTTTTGAAAATGAATTCCCCTCTTAGGTGACTCTTGTGAGATTCTCTATTTGAGGGGTAGTGGGGGCATTTTTCTTTAGACATTTTTTAAAAATATATTTATCTCACCTAAATGTTTGATGTTTTGACAATCGTGCAATTGTTGCACAATAGCTTACGCACAGCACAAGCCTGATTTCGTGAGCTGTGTGTGAGGCGGCCTTTTACACCAGGTTCACACATACTCCGTTTGCAGTGCGTAAGCAGCGCAGAAACAGCACAGACTGCTTTCACACAAGAGTCTGCTCCTGATCCGTGGCTGTTTACTACAAACACAACATTTATCCATTATTTTGATTTCAAATCCAAACATTGTTACTGAAAATGCTTCCCTTTCATGGGAACTTCAAACTGCGTCCTCTAGGGGTCGCTATGGGGAACGCCTCGTCGTGACCTGTGTCTGAAGCATACATTGAAAAATACACCAACTCGTTGGCCGGCGACAGCCATAACGTCACTACCGGTGCGACTATAATATAAATACATTCTCTTCTTCGTCTTCATTGACTGTTTTGTTTGAAGCGTGCATTTCTGTGGTAAGAGCGATCTCTATTCATCTCATTATGGCGAGCACTAGCAAAGCATTTAAGGATGTGTGCATCCGTGTTGACGTTGTTTAACATCTGATGACACACACGATTTATGCGTTGTTTTGTTTGGGCAAAGAGCACGCACGCGATGTCTCCGAGGGGGCAATCGGCGTGCACTGCGAGCGTTTTTTCCAAGTTCCTTTCTTCCTGTTTCCATACAGAGATCGAGAAGGAATGGAAGAGGCCGTTTTTTCCTCCAAGACTCCCCTCCTTGACAACTTGCTTAAAAATTTTTTTTTTTAAAAAGCGGATGCCAGGGCATACGCAGCAGGGCTGTCGCTTCATTGCACACGATGGTGATGCTCCAAGCATATCAGGCTGACCCGCTGAAAGACCGGGATAGCGGCCTTCACGAAGTCTGGGTCTGAGCCCGAACAAACCCAGGGGTCCTAGCCCATCTCGGTTTGAGGATCAGAGACTGGCTCAGAAGGCTAGTGTTGCGGCTCGTGCTCCTCCCCCGCCCGCGGGTAGGGGTAGGAAGAATCACGGGTCAAAGGAAGGTACGTAAAAGACCTAAGGGATGTGATCCAGACAGGGCGTCAGCGCTTTTGTCCGGATCAGAGTGATACCTCAGCATCTACTCATTTCCTTCGGGGGTCTGACATCTGCCCTTATTTTCACCTTCATAATTCCCCTGTAACCACCATCTCTCAACCTGACCGAGGTTAGGTGAGAAATTTTCCTGCATTATAGACTCCTATGCTGGACCTATTAGGTTTGGTTGGTTCTACGGCTTCATAGTGACCATCTTACTGATGGTCCGGTCTAGAGGCTTCTCCGGACAGAGCTCTGACGCGGGAACCATGGTGGGCGAGTACGATCCATGTCTAATATATGTATATATGAATATATATGTGTATCTAATGAGACTGGTGGTTGTGTGTTAACCTCTGCTAGTT
>NW_015507074.1:27764-49783 GCF_001515645.1 Sinocyclocheilus grahami
GCTTTGCGCACTTTTCTACAAATCCACATAAGTGGTAAGTGCACGTTATGCTTTGCGCACGTTATGCTTTGCCCACTTTTCTGAAAATCCTGTATGGTAAGGGTTATGCGTTATTGACCTCGTTCCCTTTCTCGGAGTTGGTTTAGACCCCGGTACCTTGGGCTCCACTCAACTAGTGTGTCTCTGTCGACACACTCTGGAAGCATCATTCCCCTCACCATTGAGGGTTATTGCGAGTATGGTGTTTCTTTCGAGCGTTAATCCTCTCTGAGGAGTTGGATTCCTCGCTCCATGGGCTGTCCTCGTGGTAGTATTGAGCAGTGCTCCCCTTTTTTAATCAAAGGGTTACCTGGAATGAGCAATGCTATTCCTCTGAATTCGGAGCTCTCCTCTCACATGAGAAGTTTGAGTTCTCCGTTTCTCCAGAGCACCTGGAACCAGCAGCATCAGGCGATTTAGGCCCTTCCTCTACCTCCCTGATGCGCTGAGTGTTTGGCTAGCTTGCAGTAAGCTTACCCTTCTGATTTTACAATCACGCTGTAGGTCGAACCCCCTCTCATTGAGAGCTGGGTTTGTGCTCCCTCAGCCAAGGTAAATTACTGCTAGCCGTTCCAGCGTTGGAACATGCTGTAGGTCGAGCCCCCTTCTCGACTGAAAACTAGGTGTGTTGGTCCCTCAGCTACAGATTTACTGCTAGTCACCCCAGCATTATAGCCATAGATTGACTTGATGACTTCTCAAACATAGCGTTTTGGGATGCGCCATTTCCATCTATGGGCTTCTCTTTTAGAGTGTCACGAGAACCCCTTAGAACGGTATTTTTAAATCCATGTTATGGTAAGTGTGCACGTAAAGTCTTTGTACACTTTCTAAAATCCACATAGCTGGTAAGTGTGCACGTTATGCTTTGCCCACTTTTCTAAAATCCTGTACGGTAAGAGCTACGCGTACAGCTTCGTGCTCTTTCGGAGTTTAAAACCCCAGTTCCGCCTTGGGCACCACTCCTTCTATGTATCCTCTGGCTACCTACTTTAACAGGGTGTTGCTGCTATGGGTCTGTTGAGACAGTTCCTTCAGCACATACATAGAGAATGTCTCTAGTCTGTTCACGTCTCTGTGTTTAGATCAGTATCCTTAATTATGTATATTTTGATTATACTGTGTAGGGGTGTCCCCGACTAAGGATTTTCATAGTCGAATCGAAAATTTCGAATCTTGCTGATAGTCGATTGATAGTCAAATCATGTGTGTGGGGGCGGGGCAAAATACATTACCAAGAGTCAAGTCAGACATTCGACAGTCATAATCAGAGCATGTGAGCGGAGGGGAGTGGTAATATTTCCTTAAGAGCGCAGAGCGCCTTTCTGAAGATTCCGCTCCGCTCGCTCAAAACGCTCAGCGCCGCTCGCTCAACCCAGAATGCCGTTTGGTGATTTGCTTGTTCCAGATCGAGAATCTGTAGAGATCGAGAATAGTAGAGCAGTTATGGAGTTCAGATATTGTTTCAACGAAGTTGCAAGCCTTATACATAAATGTAAAGTAAAGTAAGTTAAGAATGAGCAGGGAGAAGAAACTGAGAGGGAGTGCGGGGAGAGTTAGTAAAGATTCATATTTGTTCTGAAGCGGCACATGGCCAGAAAGCACGAGGATGTGCTACGCAAACATGGTGAGCTAGTTACATACCATAATAAATGAATAAACAGGTAGGCTAAGGTTATATTCGGTTGTACGGAGCCCCGATCATGACATGCAGACAATCACGGCCAACGAATTTAGAATAGGCTAGTTCTCTTTTATGCTAGGACTACATTATGTTAATTCGTTCGTTCCCTAGTTTTAGTAGGCCTAAATCGTGGAAGGAATTATAATATTTAGTAATTACTTATTAAAATCATTATTACTTAATAAATAATAATAAATTTATTTAAAAAAAGAATAAAACCTGCTGACGTCGTAGAAACGAATTGTTAATTCGAATTATATTCGGAGCTCCGTAAATTCTAAAATCCAGTAAACATCAAGAGGCGTTTTAATAGACCACAGTTCCCAGCAGTTATGGTCTATTTTAACTTAACACTAGAAAGTGTGTTTCTTTCATTGATCAGTTCATAAACCAAGCGTTCTTTAAGTGCATTTTATCTTGCGTGTGCTTTTCACAGGCTTTATGATCCAGGTGTATTTTGTAAAGATCTACACACATTTCATCTCGTGTGTGTGTGCGTTTGTGTTTCAATGAGCCTGTTTTGAATGTTCTATTGCACAACAACTGCAGCTATTTTCACGGAAATAAAGTTAACGAAAATCAAATACACTTTTTCAGTTTTTGCATTTTAGGTAGGTTTGCTAAGGTTAGATTCATTTATTTAATACATTTTAATTAATACATTACAATTAATAAAATTAAGAAGAATGAAAGAATTTCGCTCTGAAACATGATAATTGCTATTTATCAGCATGCTTAATTTTAGACAATAATCCAAGAATTTCGTTACAAACAGTAAACAATTAGGCCTACCAGAGAAATGTTATGTCGGAGCGGGATCTGAGCGGGAATTGGTTCACGGTGAGCGTGAGCGGAATATTAACGGAGCGCTTGCTTGTGCGGTTAGAGCGACTGAGCGGAGCGCACGTCCATAGAGCGGAAAACCTAGCGGAGCGTTAACATTAAACATCAGCGAAACCCTAAGAATTCACTCATTATAACGTTATGTAGGCCTATATGACAGTTATGGTTACGGTTATGGAAAGTGAAACTTAAATCTATAGGGGTGGTTGGATTTATTCACGCATGTCAAAATATTTATTTGAAGCTTCTTTCTTTTCAGATTCTTATTTACAGCATTATCATAATAGGCTGTATATTAACTTTGGGAGAAAACCGGTAGTTCTATGTGAAATCAGACATTTGAGCACCCCCATATTGCCAAAATGGCGTGATTATAACACCCCGCAAATATTCGACTGTGAGATTGGTAGTCGAATCAGGCTCCTCCTATAGAAGCATCGAATCGTCGACTATTCGGGGTCACCCCTAATACTGTTATAAATAAAATACAAATAATTAAAACCCCCATTATTTTACTCTCCTCGCATTCTTACTTGCCTACCTCACATGTCTTACAAAAGTTAAATTGATATATTGCTTTTTTTTGCAAATGATTGAGCAGGATGATTTTCACATAATTTTGTAGCAAAAACTCTAGTCTACCACATCCATTTCTCAGAAGTGTTCATCCAGTTATTCTGTATGCAGTGGTGTAATGTAACGAAGTAATAATACTTCGTTACAGTACTTAAGTATTTTTTGGGAGTATCTGTACTTTACTTGAGTTTTTATAGTTCAGCCAACTTTTACTTTTACTCCACTACATTTCCTAATTAAAATGTATACTTTTACTCCACTACATTTCCTAATTAAAATGTATACTTTTACTCCGATACATTTCCCCGAAGCATATTCTTTACTTAGTACAAAATAGTCAGAAGAACAAGGACTGCAAGAAAGCAGGTTTGACGAATCAGTGGTCTGGCGTTTGCAAGTTAAAAACACCTTTGCTCAAGTGCGCACAACCGCCGGATGATTCATTTTCCACTCAAGTCGAGGCTGGGGTGTGGGATATATACAGTATATCTTCTGCGATAATATGGTAAGTGTTGTTGTAATGATGTGTGATCTGATATTATCAAGTAAACTATCACGAAATCACACACAAAGTGCACGCACGTTGATTTATTAGTCTATTAAAACTCAAAATTCAAGGCATTCTAAATTGTAGACGGCAAAAATGCTTCTGTATGCTTTTTATATGTATACAATTTAATATAGTTAACTTAATCTATATTACACAAAGAGTATCGTTTTTCTGCAGATATCAGCTTGATAACACATTTAATAATAATTTTATACAAGTTCAGTAAAGCAATAAGTGACTTACATTTTAAAGTATTGCTTGTTTCTGCTCAATTTTGCCAACGAAAATAGTTCCAAACAAAGATCACAGCACTGTTTTGCGTCTCTGAGCAATGGACGGTGTTTACTTAATGAATGAATCAGCTTTTTGAACGAATCGGTTGATAAAAGTGATTCAGTGATTCACTCATTAACACAGTCGAATGCTTTTTTCCTGAATTAATCAGCCATTTGAATGAATCAGTCACAGTCACTGCCACCTACTGGCGGTTTTAATTTCACATTTCAACAATTTTTTTCACGTTTTAAATTATTTCAAATATCAGTATTCAACGTTTTATGTTAAAAACAAAACATTAGGCCTACTTATGCATCTGTAACTGCAGGTTAAATGCATCCATGTCCCCTCTGAGATACATAAACTGTAAATACATCTAAATGCCATTTCAGATGCAGATTCCAGAAATGTTTACTGGTGTTGGAATGAAAGACACTAAGTACCGGATGAAGTGCTTCTTTTTCTTCCATTTTGTATTTTTGGGTAAGAATGAGATAAAACTGAACACAATCTTGCTACTCAAGCTGTGTATGAATTTTTTTAATATATATTTATTTGCTTCTTTTCCATTTTGAGTTTACTTAAGTACAATAAATATCACATACTTTCAGACTTTTACTCAAGAAATATTCTAAACGGTGACTTCAACTTCTACCAAAGTCATTTTCTGGTAATATATGTATACTTTTACTTGAGTATGGCTTTCAGGTACTTTATACACCACTGTCTGTATGTGATTTATTGCCTTATTTCAGTGACTTGAAAATTTTAGTTTTTCACTAACCATGCATAAATGGTGTACATACATGCTGCTCACAGATTATTGTAGCCCAGTTTGTGCATACAGTGTAATCAGACTTTAGACATTAATATGTTTATAAGATACTGAAAAAAGCACAAATGTCAGGGCATGTCAAACCCCCCCCCCCCCTGTTGTGTTGTTACTAATAGAGTTCAATTTAACTTGTGACTATAGTTGGCTAACAATGGTTTTGCATTGTAACAATGGTAACAATGGAAACACACCCCAGATTGACTTTCATTTTTCACTTTAGTCTGTTGACAACAGTACAAATAGAGGTGTAAAAGAATGGTTGCTTTGATGCATCCTGTTTATACAGCTCCTTTGATCATTTCTGTGGAGACTTCAGAAGTGTACAAATGTCAAGAACAAGAACAAGAGATTAGGCTTTAAATGAGTTCAGTGATTCAGGTCAAATGATGATTATGTCAAAGCATAACCAACAGCTAATTTTTTTCTTGCCTTGCCTGGCTGTTACAACAGCAGCCAAACAAAATATAATGTTAAAAACTCAAGGGTTAAGCACCAAACTAAAGCAAACACAGACCACCACAATGATGACTTAAAACTTATGACCCTTCCACGCCTGAGTCTCATCACAAGATGGCCACCATGCCTGAGCCTCGCCATGTCACGACTGTCGCCAAGATTTCCACAAAGGATTTTTTCGGGGGGTGGGGGGCTATATTACCCAAGCTCCTGCAAATGCTCCAGAGACCTCTCCTGTCCACAAACCTGCTCCAGTGCCTCCAGAGGTGGTGTCCACTCATGAACTCTCTATCTGTCCAGTCACGGCCACGGAGGACGTTCACAAACTCACTGTCTGTCCTGTCACGGCTAAGGAGGCTCCGCCATGGCTCCCTGCTCTGCCTGTTCCGCTTCATGGGCCTGGCCGTCCATCTCACCCACTGGACCACCTCCAGTCCTCCACCCTCCTGGATGTTTTGTTGTTTTGGTTGGGGTGGATGTTGCATTAGGGCATCAGGAGCCACCCATAGAGGGGGGATCTGTAAGGACTGTTTTGGGTTTTGTCATGTTCATGTTTTCATGTCTTTTATTTTGTAATTGTTTCATGCTGTTAGTGTCATGCTTTCCTTGTCCTCTTGTCTTCATGCTATTGGTTCCTCTGTTCATTTTGTCATATTCTGATTGGTTGTCCAGGTCATGTGTCTTGTTTCCCATTGGTTTGTTCATGTCATGTGACCCTCTTTGTTTGCTATAAGTAGCCATCCTTGTTGAAAAAAACAGCATATGCTGGTTAGGTATGTTTTGACGCTGGGATGCTGGTCCTTTGCTGGATTATGCTGGTCCTTTGCTGGTTTAAGCTGGTCCTTTTGCTGGTTTATACTGGGAATGTGCTGGCAAAGGACCAGCATAAACCAGCAAAAGGACCAGCTTGGACCAGCTTAAACCAGCAAAGGACCAGTTTAAATAAAGCTGCACTTGGGTTCATCTTCAACTCGCCTTCAGTGGACTGATCATTACACTTACCTACAAATAATTATAAAGGGGGCTATAAATCATTATGAGCATGGGCGTCATAGAAGTGTTACTGTAAAAAGTAGCTAATTAAAAATTTACTCAGAGTAAAAATTACTTGGTTACAATTTAACAGTGGGAGGGAGGCAAAAATGGGATAGGCCAAGGGTGTCAAACTCAGTTCCTGGAGGGCCACAGCCCTGCACAGTTTAGATATAACCCTAATTAAACATCTGATCCAGCTAATCTAATAATTTAGGTTTATTTGAAAACTACATGGTATGCGTGTTGGAGCAGGGTTGGAACTAAACTCTGCAGGGCATGCGGCCCTCCAGGAACTGAGTTTGACTCCCCTGGGATAGGCCTATAAATTTCAGGCCCCGTCCACACAAACGCGGGTATTTTCAATATCCGCAGCTTTTTCTATGCGGTTTGGCCGTTTGTCCTCACGCAAACGCAGTACCAGGTCACTGAAACCAAACATTTTTTAAAACTCCTGCCAGGGTGAAGATTTTCAAAAACTCTGGTTGCAGTGTTATCGTGTAGACAGCGAAACCGGAGTTTTTGGCTTGTGACGTTGGAGCAAGCGCTGTTATCTCCGCCTACTGGAAAGTTTTTCAGGCTTGTTTTTGGCCAACATGGTTTTACGGTTGAGATTACATCACCAACTGTTGGCTTGGCATGCTCTTGACAGTGTTTCATAGCATGCTTTTGCATTTTTATATGGACGAAGATTTTTTTTTAAACGGAAGAAGGAAAAACTCAGTTTATAAAAATACCCATGTACGTGTGAACATGGCCTCAAACTAGTTTTTAATTACATGGGATGATTATATGTTACGAAGCTTTGAATGAAAAATAGTTAACACAGGTTGCTATATGGTTATGATCCAAACAGACACGATCAATTAAACCAGTGTTTCTCAGAAAATATTTGGCTCTCCAAGTACCACCATTATGATCAACATTAAAATACAGTAGCATAGTAGGCCCAACTATTCAGCTACAGCTCTGCACTGTCACGCTATGGTGGAATGAAATGCACAAGGAAGATGATGAGCAATGCAAACAGTCTTTAATTAATCCACAAGAGGGTAACAGGGCTCTCAAGTCTCACGCATTGACCCTGAGACACACGCTTTTCAACCAGTTCACACGCTCTCACACGGTGGAATCGCCGTGCAACTGCCGCTTTTTCATGCAGTCGAGGCGGTGGTTGCGTTGCGGTCTAGGAGCGGACGTTGCCATTTGTATTTACTAAAAACTAACTAACTAAATAAAGCCAGTAGGTAACCTCTGGTCGAAATCACTTGCTTGTGATCAAAGATAGTGTAAGCTGATGTTGTCTTTTTATTTAGATCATTCTGAGGTTAAATACAGATTTAAAATCATAAGATATAGGCTAGTTTAATAACTACCATTTTTTTAATCAAATCCTTGCATAGCTATTACTGGAAACACTGTCATCTAACAATGCCTTTAAAAACAGTTAACTTTAAAAATAAAGCATAGCCTATACATAAAACTAAACTGGAAATAAAACAGTTATCAAATAAACATGTGTCCTATTCTGTGTCATAAACTCCTGAAACATTGGTGTCTCATATTTTAGAGCAGTCAGTGCAATTTGGGAAAGAAATCAATCAAATCTGCATGTGAAAATATTCAGATGTAACCCCCTTTGTAATGGTTAACATTTTAATGTAAATTTTTAAATTATACATTACATTTATTTTGTAATTAAATTACATAATTCCATTCTAGTTAAGTCGAGCCCAAAATGTGCAGCAAACACTTGCAATACAAAATGCCATTCATAAGCTGAAATGTGTACTCTCTCTCTCACACGCACACACACACACACACACACAGAGAGAGAGAGAGAGAGAGAGAGAGAGAGATTGACATACATGCTCAGGGCAAGTTCTGCAATCCTACTGTATGAGTACAGTATGTACATTGAGCATTGCTGTTCAGCTGGCTCGTTTGGGGCCAAATTTCTTTTTATTTTTGAAACATTTGTATTGTATTTTATTTGTATGAATTTGACTTTTATCAGATTTACCAGTTGTTATCATTTCTATTTTGTTCAGGTCAATTATGAACAATAGATCAAATTGCACTTCAAGCAAAGACTTGAGAAAATTGTGTGGGGCAGAGGGGCCACTGCTGCAAATATTTGAGTGTCTCCTCCCCTAGTAGTAATCTCACTCCAAACTTTTGCTAAAACTTGAGAGCCCTGGGGTTGTTCCAAAACAGACAGACAGAAAACACACATATGGACTTAGTAGACTGGACGACAAACAGTGAACTGAACACAACTTAAATAGGAGGGCTGATGAGGGTAATTAATGATACACACCTGAACCAAATGACAATCAGACATGAGGGAAAACTAGGTCACACAGAACACATGGGGGATCAAAACACAACAAAACGTCCAAGGTGTGACAGTACTCCCCCCTCCCCGAAGGTGCGTCCTCATGCCCAGGCAGGACGGACAAAGGAGGTTGGGAGTGGGTTTGGGTTGGGGACAAGGCAGTGGCGAAGGGCAGGCAGGAAGGTAGACAGACAAGTACTGGAGGAGGTTCGGGCAGAGGACGGACACCTGGGAGGAAACAGAGTCCAGGCTGGAGACGATGGAGGGAGGAGCCAGGTCGGATCAGATGGAAGGAGGAGCCATTTTGGAGGCAGAAGGGACCAGGGCGGATCAGATGGAGGGAGGATCCAGGGAGAAGACAGGAAGGAGCAGGAGGAGCCAGGCGGGACCCAGGCCGCAGCCATGAAGCCACTACACAGATGGTGGGCTGAGGGTGAGCAGAGGGGCTGCCAGGAGACAGCGGTGGCGAAGGTGAGGACTGATATAGAGGAGGTGGGAGAGGGAGGCTGGGCGGGACTGATATAGAGGAGGTGGGAGAGGGAGGCTGGACAGGAGTTCAGAATGTTCAGGGGGTTTAGGAACGGTGTGTGCTGCCCACACACACACCACAAGGCCACTTCTAACACCGGGAGTGCCAGTGACAGGGGAACGACCTCTGTGGTCATTGTCCCACAGGCAGATAGTTCAGGGAAGATAGACAGTTCAGATGAAGGCGGGAGAAGAGGGGGCATTTCTGTATATATATCTCAATTAAAATCCACTGTGCTCGGCTCACCCTCAGCCATGGTGCAGTGGGCAGAGCTTCCCTCCGCTGTCCATAGTGATCTCCCCCGTGGCGAGCTCTGTAGCCGGCTCTCACACCTGGTCTGACGTCACAGGCTCTGTCTCCGGGGCGATCCTCAGCACTGTCACTCTCTGGCTCAGGCTCGTCGGTCAAGGCGGGCTCAGGCTCTCAGTCATCGGTGGGCTCTGGCTTTAGCTCCGTGCAGCAGGGTGATGGTGGGCTTTGGCTCTAGGTCTTGTCGTGTTCCAGATCGGAATAGGATGCTCTCCACACACCGGAACATAGCCTCCCTCCAGTTCAGTTCTGCAGTGTCTGGGAGGTCCACGGGGCGGAGGTAATTTGCCCCGATCCGGAACAGGGATTTCAGCGTCTCATCATTGTATGAGGACGTGATAGCAAGATGAGTAAATTGCAGGGCGAATGATACCTGATTGTGGCTCCCCTGAGCCACGACTGAGAATTTCGCCGCCCAATACATACATGGAAAAAAAAAACGTACAAACCAACACCAAAACACGGGGATAACATGCCGCGCACTTTCACTTCTTTGGGCTGGTCTTCTGTCATGCTACAGTGGAATGAAAGGCACAAGGAAGATGATGAGCAATGCAAACTAGAGGGTAAGTGTGACCTTGGTCTGACCTAGTTTCCCCTCATGTCTGACTGTCATTTGGTTCAGGTGTGTATCATTAATAACCCTCATCAGCCTTCCTATTTAAGTTGTGTTCAGTTCACTGTTTGTCGTCCAGTCTACTGGGCACTTTTACTTCTTTGGGCTGGTCTTCTGTCACGCTACAGTGGAACGAAACGCACAAGGAAGATGATGAGCAATGCAAACAGTGGGTAAGTCCAAAACAGACAGGCAGGAAACACACATATGGACTTAGTAGACCGGACAATTTTCTGAAACTGAGATTTATACATCATCTGGAAGCTGAATAAATAATCTTTCCACTGATGTATGGTTTGTAAGGATAGGATAATATTTGGCCGAGATACAACTATTTGAAAATCTGGAATCTGAGAGGGTGCAAAAAAATCCAAATATTGAGAAAATCGCCTTTAAATTTGTCCAAATAAAGTTCTTAGCAATGCAAATTACTAATCAAAAATTAAGTTTTGATATATTTAAAAAATATTTTCATGGAACATGATCTTTACTTAAGCATTATCCTAATGATTTTTGGCATAAAAGAAAAATCGATACTTTTGTCCCATACAATGTATTGTTGGCTATTCCTACAAATATACCTGTGCTACTTATGACTGGTTTTGTGCTCCAGGGTCACATATGTCATTCATAAATGATTATATAAGTTACAAGTTATTAAGATTGATGTGTTTTAGAATCGGTCAAATGTGCTTAGAAAAAAATTCTAATGTATTGTAATAATGTTTCAGCAAGGACTCATCTGAAAGCCTCTGATAAGCCATTGCGTTCGTAATCTCAACATAATCGCTTTTGATTGGTTATAATGTGGTTATAAATAGGCTAATATCACTTGTTATTACACACAGGGCAACAACATTTTCTTTTTCTGTCCAATTAGCTTACACAATCAGACAGTAAAAGTTTTTTTTTACAAACGTAACATCTCTCACTTTTTATTTGTTTTTACTGTATGGTTGTGTAGGTTGGGTGGGGGGGGATTTTGGTTTTATTTATTTATTTATTGATGTATTCTCTATGTCTGCTTTCCATTTTCTTCTGTTGCCATGGTCATTGTTTCACTTGATTACACACAGCTGTTCCTTGTTTGCTCAGTATATAATACCTTCTTTAGTTCATTGTGTAGTATTGTTTGCATAATATTTGCATAACTTCTGCTGCATTTTAGTTTCATTTTAAATGTCACGTTATTAATAGGAATCAGATGGACTTACAGCAATTACTTTGTATGCATATAAGAAAAAATCGTCTATTTTTCTGCATTAAAAAACATAAATAATTGCTTTTAAAGGTTAAACTTTACTACAAGGTTCTATTTGGTAGTCTTATGAACAATACTTCAACAGCATTAATTAATCTCAGTTATGTTATGTTAATTTCAACATTGACTAACACATTAAGTACCACTTTATAATACAGAAATAAAGTACTTACAAAAAAAGTTTTGCTGGGAAACATGGGTGAGTCTTGTACTATGCTGGTACCCAGCATGCATTGCAACATTGTTGAGAATCATATGCTGATTCTTGATGTCTGTGGTCTTTGAAGTGTTGCAGATGAAAACTTTTTGTGCACAAATTCCTTTGTAAATGCTTTATGCAGCATGAATAAACAATGCCCCTGAATTGTCTGATTATTTTCTTTTATTCATACTATTTGCTTTTACTTTAGCTTTTTTTGTTGACTTTTTAGTAGCTTGTTCTGTGATGTTTTGTAATGTTGTGAGTTTGACCTGAATATTTTGTTGATTGTCACCATTGTTGAGAATCATACACTGATTCTTGATGTCTGTGTGTATGTTGTATACTGTATGAAGATAGACACTTTCTGTGTATAAAGGTTTTTTTTTTTTTTTAAATCCTTTATGTTATCTAATTGACACAACACTGCTGGATCTCATGCTATAGAATTACAAAAATACTAAACCGAGTAACACAAATTTAATAACAGAACAGCCTTATAATTAAGAGTTTATGATACATGGCTATGTACATGGTTACTTCATCATCACACACGGATACTATTTTCTCTGGGCTTTTCTGACCATACTAAATGTGTTTTATAAACAGTCTTAGCAATCAGAAAAAACTAATGTGAAAATGTCAAGGGTTAAGAGCCCAATGAAACAATAAAACGTCTGTTAACCTCTGTTAATTAATTAATGACAGGAATAAAGTCAGTCTGGTTAGTAATAAGTGAAGCTGGTATTGCTGTTTGTGGAGTGCTGTTTTGTGTTTAATCCTCCTCTGCTGAGATCTCGAGAGATTTAATGTATTTTAATTCAGTTGATTTCATCTTCGTCTGTGGCTGAAGTCAGTTGTAGTTCTCGTGTTTCTCTTTCCTTCGGTGATTCTGCTTGTTAACAACAGGTGTTCATCATTAATGGTCAATCATCACATAATTATCATCTTAACTCCAATACTGCTTCAATGCTACTTTAACACTGTAGTGTAGAAACACATGAACATTGAGCATTGTGGGGGCTTTGCTGTGAACTATTACATAAATCTTTTTTTTTACATAGAACATTTTTTGAGTGTGTCCATGAAGTGGTTGCATGCACATCCTTGTTTGTTAAACAAATCAGATGTTCAGACATGTTTATCAATGCTACTGAAAGCTTATCTCTTTCATGAGAGCTGTATCCTGCTTCTATGCAAAACTAATATGCTTTTACTATTGTTATATCTCCCATGTTCTAACATAACACTTTGTTTGAAACTTTGTATTAGCACTTGCTTTCCTCTTTTGTAAGTCACTTGGGATAAAAGTGTCTGTTAAATGAATACATTTAAATGCACATTTCTGAAAGCACTACACATACAGAATGGAAATGTATTCCGTACTCGCCGATTGGATTTGGTTGGGAGGGACTTAATTCTTCACTAAATAGAGCAGTATTTCACCATTATTCAGCCAAACTGGACTCCAGGTGTGTACAAATATTTATACTTGTGTCTCTTTCTTTCTTGAAATTATTTAACCGTGCATAATATTCCTCCTAAACACATAAATACACATAAATACATTGGTTCTTTATGTGCAAATACTGCTGTACTGTTTTACAAGTACATAAAAATTTATTTTAAATATTTTTTTATTTGGTCAGCAGATAACAGTTGAGATCTTCTGTGAGGTTCAATCCAGCAGCTGTTACAGATTCCAGGTGGGCTGAATTTACATGAACAGTTTTTACATTAGAGTAAAATTACTCACATTTTGAAAGGTGAAGATTTAGGCAATTTAAGTTTTTAGGTGATGTTTTTAATGTTAATAACATAAATGGATGGAAGGACTCCAAATACAGTATGTGGACTGTCAACTTTTATATTATAATTTAAATACAAATGTGTAAGAGAGAGTACTGTCATTTTCAGTTGTGCATTTTTTCATTACTGTAGCACAAAATATTTTTAATGTTTAAATGTTGCATTGGTACATTTTATTTATAGCATATTAAATATCACAAATACATGACAGATTTCAGTAAGCACACAAGCTACACAAGCAAAAAAGACATTTATATTTTTCCCATGTTCAGTGGTTGTTGGAATGTTAAAATGTCCAGTTCTCTTAATGTTAGAGGAACTTATTTTAGATTAATCACATTTCTTAATGTATTTTTTATTAACAATAAAAACTACTATGGAGACTGTTATGGTGACATACCATCAAACTAAAAGCCATTTTTAAGCAATAAAGTTAGTGATTCTTATATTTATGTATAAATATTTATGTTTGGGACTATATGCATCTTCTTCTTCTTCTTCGGTTTGTGTTCTACTGAAGAAACAAAGTCACCTACATCTTGGATGCCCTGGGGGTAAGCAGATAAACATAAAATGTTCACTTTTGGGTGAACTATCCCTTTAAGAGTAAGATTTTAAATCTAAAATGATTTACACACAGCTAACAAATATTTGTTTTAACATTTTTTGGAAAAATGCTGGATTTTGACATTAAGATTTAAAACACCTGTGGGTTGAAATGGCTTAAAGATAGAGATCTAATGTAAATTAAAAAAATGTTGGGAATGACCGAATGTTTATGTGGGGTGTAAATATACTCATCTAATTTGCATATAATGACGTCATCCCTCTTGAATTTCATAATATTCAGAAAATAATAGATATTGAATTGATGTTTGAACTTATTTGCATGTCTTTTTTTGTCTTTTTATCCTCATTCCAAATTATTAGAAAAGAGGAAACCAACAATAAAACAGGAGCAAGTACTAAATTATTACTATATTACTATATTATATAGTAGTAAAACGCATGTGAACAGCAGCCTACTTTTTGATCAGTTCATCAGTAATATTCAGGAAATAATAGATATTGCCCTGCCACCACATCCCCGTTGGGCAAAAGGTCGAAATGATCACTTGTTTGTGCTTCGTGAACACTCGCGTCTTGCACGGCGGCACCATTGCGCTGCAAAGATGTACCGGGAGAAGCGCGATTATTAGACGACCGATCGTCATTTCCAAAAGGCAAATATTCCCCTTCAGAGTCAGAATCGGCGAATAACATTTGCAACACATCCTCACGGTACAACTTTTTATTAGCCATTTGGTGATTTTCTCTCACAAATCTCACAATTTACTCGCAAGCTATGAACTGAACTGCTTCCGCATCAATGACAAGAAAGCTCACTTGCTCTGCTATTTCCTCGAACACTTTGAATAGGAACGTGACGTAATTTTGGTCTAGAAACGAAGTACTACATGTCTGCCATCTAGTGGTAGGGAATACAAATGAGATATCACACCATAATAGGAACTACAGTCTACTTGATTAAGTATGACGTCTTGTCGCAATTTTGCGACTTTGGCGCTAAGAGGGTTAAGAACATTTTCCAAATGTTTTATTTTGGTTGTTGGAATGTTAAAATGTCCAGTTCTCTTAATGTTAGAGGAACTTTTTTTTTAGGTTAATGACATTCCTGAAATATTCTTTAAAATGTATTTTTTATTAACAATAAAAAACGACAATAGAGACTGTCATGACGACATACCATCCAACTATAAGCCATTTTTAAGCAATAAAGTTAGTGATTCTTAATATTTTAATATTTATGAATGGTACTATATGCATGTACATACATTGCATACCCAGACACTATGCCCTTGGTTCACACACTCAAAAAAAAAAAATAGGACTGTTCAGTGAACTTAATTAAATTAAGGAAATCTTTTCCATGCAATTTGTTCAGGTCCATACAACAAGATCAAAACAAATTCAAATATAGCTGCAAGCAGCGATGGCGGGCCCAAGCCGTTAGTGCAAACACCACCCCGGTGGCATCAGGAGAACGGTGCACAGCGGGCACATGCATTTACAGTAACCCTCTTGCACTCTGGTTTTAAGGGATATGGCAATTAAAGAGTTAATCCGAAGCATATAGACACATACACACAACAATATTTAAAATTTTGGTAACACTTTCAATAAGGTTTCAGTTATTAACATAAAACTATGTTAATTAACATGAACAATAATTATGTAGCATTTGGTGTCATCTGCAAACTTGATGATGGAGTTGGATCCATGCATAGGCCTACAGTCGTGGGTGTAGAGGGAGTAGAGGAATGGGCACAGCACACAGCCCTGTGGTACGCCGGTGTTGAGAGTGATGGTGGTGGAGCAGGTGTGGCCTGTTGGTCAGAAATTCCATAATCCAGTTGCAGAGTGAGGTGTTAATGCCCAGGTCTCCAAGTTTAGTGGTCAGCTTGGAGGGAATGACAGTGTTAAATGCTGAGCTGAAGTCAACAAACAACATCCGTACATATGTGTTGTTATTGTCCAAGTGTGTGAGTACCGAGTGCAGCACTGTGCATACTGCATCCTCTGTGCTCCTATTGCTACGGTAGGCAAATTTGTGTGGATCCAGTGTGGGTGGGATGCAGTTCTTAAGGTGAGCTAGGACCAGTCGCTCAAAGCACTTCATAACAATAGGTGTGAGTGCTACGGGGCGGTAGTCATTCAGGCAGGTCGGGGAGGAGTGTTTCGGCACTGGCACAATGGATGTGGACTTAAAGCATGTTGGCACAGTTGCTTGGGTGAGGGACAGGTTGAAGATGTCTGTGAAGACCCCTGCGAGCTGCTCTGCACATGCCCTAAGCACACGTCCAGGAATGCCGTCGGGGCCAGCAGCCTTGCGTGCGTTGATCTGGCTCAATGCGGTGTAGACATCTGTGGAGGTGAGTTTGAGGGGTTGGTGGTCTGCTGAGAGTGTGATATTGGTGGCCGTCTCCTTGCTGTCACTGTCGAAGCGAGCATAAAAGTCATTCAGCTCGTTAAGGAAAGAGACGTCTGTGACTGTTGGAGTGGAGTTGCTTGACTTGTAGTCACTGATGACCTGGATGCCCTGCCACATGCGTCGGGGGTCAGAGTTGGAAAAGTGTTCCTCTACCTTTAGCTTGTAGCAGTATTTGGCCTTTTTGATGCCCCTCCTCAGGTTAGCCCTGGATTTGCTGTAGGCCTCAGCATCATCTGATCTGATGAGTGATAGTTTTAATTTTTTGTGGCCTCTGAGCATGATGCATTTTTTAAACTAAGCAAGTTTCCTCAGAATGACTTGTTCTCTATAAGTAAAAAGTTTTGAACTGTTTGGAAGCTGCACTTTAATAATTCAACACAATTATGCTTTCATTTTTTCCTGTTATTTTAAGAAATCACCACGGCAAAACCGTTCAAGCTATCCAAAATCCATCCGCAATATAAGTTCCTCAATGTTTTGGCATCATGTAGACAAAGTTTGGTGTGTATAGAGTAATTTTCCTCTGAGGAGTATGCATTAATTCACAGCTCTATTTTCCCAAAAATCCATATTCAAATCAATATAGCCGACTTCCTGTTGGTCGTAGCTAATGACTGTAAATTAGAAAGTTGTCCGGCTTGATGAGAACAATATATGTACCACGTGTGGTGACTGTAGCTAAAACTAACCCCCCAAGTTTTGTCAAAAGGTGGCGCTATAGAGTGCCTCTTCCACACCCTTTTATGAGCTTTTTCCAGTGTCTATATATCATTAATACTGATATGTGTGTTGAGTTTCATTAAATTCTAAGAAGGTTATCTGCCCCAAAATCACCAGAAAAGAATATTCAAGTTTGACACATTGCCATGGTAACAAAATTTTAGATATCAATATCCCCTCAACAGTTTTACATCGGCCGTGTTTTTACATGAATCTGCTGAAGTTTGAAGCAAATCGGGTAAAAATAAGATGCTGAATTAAAAGCATTTTGAAAATGACACGCTTCCTAAAGCCAGTTGGTGGCGCTATATCTTTGACTCCTAATAGTCACATGTATGCGATCGGCATCATACAACGAACAAACGGAGCTTATGACATGCAGTGTGAAAGTTGTTTGGCTCGATGAGATCTATATGTGTACCGAGTTTCATATGTATACATGCAAGTATGTATGATATATGTCCCACCATATTCCAGGGGGCGCTGTAGAGCCCCTGTGCCACGCCCGTGCACCAGTCTCTGCCCGGCTCTAATGGCCGCAGATTCCAAGGTTCCAGATTCCAAGAATAAGAATAATCCTAAGAAAAACAATAGGGCCCTCGCCTTACTGGCTTGGGCCCTAATAAGAATAAGAATAATCCTAAGAAAAACAATAGGGCCCTCGCCTTACTAGAAGGTAAAGTTCGTAAACAAACTTTGATGTTGGCTTGACAAAGACAGCCTAAAAGTCCGCATGAAATCAAAATTGAGAGTGAGAGACAGAGAGGAGGAGCGCAAAAATAAAACCACACCCTCTATTCAATATTCCGTTTAAGATGGAAATACGTCACTACACTGAAATAAAGTCGGCAGCAACTTCCGGTTCATGCGGACTTTAAGGGCAAAAGTGCCAGAGTATTTGTGTGTCCAGCGTTCTTGAGCTGCCCCGCTGCAAAAAAAACTACAACAGTTATAGTTGTCATAATATTTTTCTTTGGACCCTTGCTATTTTCTATTCTAATAAAAAAGCCTATTAGGCTATGACAACAGCTTGGACAGTGCTGGCTGGCTAGCTACATATTATATTCTACAAGTATTGAGGAGATTAGAGTTTTTGCACACTTATTATATTGGACTTTCTTAAACTTAATGAAAATAAAATAAAATTTATATGCATTTATGTTATTTAATATTTATATTATTTAACAATTATAATATATAAACAATATAATGATTGAAAAAGTACAACAGTTATTGTTTTCATAATATTTTCTATAGACCCTTGTTATTTTATATTGTAATGAAGAAGCTTTTTATGACAACAAAAATTGTCATTAGAGCAGAAATGGAAGAATCAGACGTAAAATAACATTGCATAGGTTTCATTAAATATTGTTTCTTGTTAGAGCAATAAATTAATAAATAAATAAAAGCAGCCAAGAGGAATGATTTTCTCGGTTATTATGAATTAACATTGAAGACAGACGGTAAATGCAGGCGCTTTAATGTTCAAATCCAATATAATGATCATAATGATCCACCTCCGATTTATTTCTCAACAGTTTATGTTCACGTGAGACATAAATGACTGTTTTCGATGATATTCGCCAAGCTATCGTGTATTTTGAGATAATCTTGTGTTTGTCCGTTTGAGCGCTGAGAGAGGATGAACACGTTCCGGAGCGTGAGCGTACGAGCCGCAACGCAGGTCCCTGCAGATAAATTTCTCACAAGCAATCATTTTACTTCTTTAATGTGTTCTTCTACTAGTATTGTGTTTAATCGCTGGAGTGTTTTCATTTACAAAGCTTTAATTGTCCTCTAGAGGGGGTATTTTTTCTTAGCCAGTGTAAGTTTGGGGTGTGTGGCATTAAAGCCCTAGGACGAGTTTGAGTTGGAAAATTTGGTCTCAGAAGAATAATAATAAGTTTAAACAGCATAACAATATGTTGGCTATAATAAGTTTATAAGTTTATGTCAAGCCAACATAATTAAACAAATAAAGTTTTGTTAGTCTGTTAGCATTAAGTTAATGTTGTGTGATGTCTGTATAATTTTGGTTGCGTTTACTTTTTCCAAACAACAGCACTATGGACTTCATAGGCGTTTTAAATGTAAGCATATTGAAGCATCTAAACATTCAGTAACCTATGTGTCTTTGAAGGAATTTTTTGTGTCTCCAGTTTTCAGCGTCACAGAACAAAGATGTGAATCAGTAATTTTTGATTGCTGTTGTGTAATAACTTTTGAGACCTTTTTAAGTATTAAATGTATGCTTTTATTGTTTTATTGTTATTTATTGATTAATTGATTTATTTTGAAAATAAAATAATTAATGCTTTAACTAATAATAAAGAAAAACATACTGTATATAACCAAGCCTGCCACTTGTACTAGTGTGTCCTCTAGTACTAACAGGATCAGTAATTCCTTGAGGCTCTTTTTTCAGCACATGCTGCATACACACAATGATGCTGCTTAGAGCATACTCAGCTCAAATTATTTTGATATTCATGCATTATACTCCCAATTTGTGATTCAACTACCACATTTCCCTTCTTTCTTTGTACCACAGATTATTATATTTTTTATAATGAATTACAACCCCACAGTATTATTCTAAGGAACTTTAAGCAACAAAAATACCAAATAAATGTTACTATGCACTGTTACTATTAGTAACCCTGCAAGAGTTAAACACTGTAAATTAAATTACATTACTTCTGATGCATAGTTTCAGCATTTCAGGCAATTATAACTATTCACATAACATACACTATAACTAGGTAATTAAATTTAATAATTAATCATGGATTAAATTAACAATAAGAATAATCCTATGATATGCATGTTATTCGGAAATTCAGGTTTTTCTGTATTTTTCTTTTTATGATTTGATACAACTATATTATCAAAAAATGTAATTAACGTTTTAAAATTTAATCAAATGGACATTTAACAAATTTAATCCTATCAAATAATGGCAAAATAAAATAAAATATCTGCACAACAGATTTACTAAATTAAAATGTGCACAAAAATATATTAATGTTTAAAGGGATAGTTCACCCAAAAATGAAAATTCTGTCATCATTTACACACCCTCAAGTAGTTCCAAACCCATATAAATTTATTTGTTCTGCCGAACAGAAAGGGAGATATTTTGAAGAAAGTTTGTAACCAGGCTGTTTTGATGCACCATTCACTTCAATAGTAGGAGAAAAAAATACTATGGAAGTCAATGGTGCCCCAGAACTGCTCTGTTTCCCACATTCTTCAGAATATCTTCCTTTGTGTTCGGCAGAACAAAGACATTCATACAGGTTTGAAACTACTTGAGGGTGAGTAAATTATGACAGAATTTTCATTTTAGGGTGAACTATCCCTTTAAATTATTTGTATTTGTCAAGTGGTTACAGAGGCCTATCTTAGACTTGCAGACTTTAGAACAGATGGGACAGGGAAAGGTTGGGTCACTGTCGGTGAGTACATGGGCAGCCGATTCTTTTGTTTACGCTTTTCTTGGGCAGTTCTCAAATTCCCTGGCAGCCTTCAATGTGATGTTTCTCCACTTGGATCTATCAGCTACCAGTATCTCCCAGTCTTGGGGTTTAAATCAACTTGCATCAACTGTTGCTTCAGCTGGTCATTATAGCGCTTGTGTGGAGCTCCTCGATTTTGCATGCCCTGCAGGCAAAGTTCCCCATAGAGCACTGCTTTCAGCAGCCTCTCATCATCCATGCAGAACACACGTCCTGCCCATCGAAGCTGATGCAGTAGCAGCATGGTCTTAATGATTGGCAAGCCCATTTCTTTCAGAACTTATGTGTTTGTCTTGAAGTCTTACCACTAAGTTCTCATAATGGAACGGAGACACCATTGATGAAAGCGCTCAAGCAGACAGATGTGCTTTCTGTACAGGACCCATGACTCGGGACCATACAGTAGAGAACTGAGGACAACTGCCTTGTAAACTTGGATCTTAGTCAGCAGGCGCAATGAGTGGTTCTGCCAGACACAGTTTTGAAGGTGGCCAAAATAGATACAGGCTTTGGCTAGTCAGGGGTCCAAGTGCTTGGAAATTGTTGCATTATTTGAAATGATGCTTCTCAAATAGGATATAAATAAGATAAGATTAAATAAGATAACTGCGTTGAGAGGATGGCCACTAATGTTGATCTTTGGTGTATTTTAGATGTCTTTTGTAGACTTCTGGTACATAACTTCAGTTTTTGTCAGGATCCTGCCCTATCTATCTTGTCTCTGTTTCATGTTTCCTTGTTTGCGTTGTGTGTGTGTGAGCACATGGCTCTATCTTTGTTGTTGTCTGCCATGTGCTTCTTTCGTCCTGCCTCCTTGTTTCCTGTTGCCACGCCCCCTTGTTTAGTCCTCTTTTGGCTGAGTGTCGTCACCTGCCTCTCTCGTTCCCTCCTCGTTTTTCTGAGTGTTGTCACCTGTTCCTCCTGTTCTCTGCCCTGTTATATTGTGCTCCCTGCCTCTCTTGTGTTGTCCGTTCATTGTTTCAACGTGCGTGATTTCTATCACTCCTATTCGTCGTGTTCCTGAAATTCTCCCAGCCAGATTGTTCGTTGTGTTCGTATCAAGTTTTGTCAGTCCCCAGTCTAGTCTAGTCCTGTCCTGTTCTGACTTGCAGGCCGAGCTATTGGTCATCTTCCTGGGTCTGCCACGCTGCTGGGCCTGTGCGGTGCCTGATACAGCCCGAGTGTGGAGTGGTGAGGAGTGTCAGGTCACCACTACTTACCTCTGGCCTCCTACTTCGCTGCCTCACTGCTCTCTGGTGGTCTGCCATCCTGGACTAGACTCTGTGGCCGATCACCAAGGCCTGCCTGTCTCCCAAGTCTTTCCCTGCCTAGTGTTTGGACTGTGTTCACCCCTCTCCTCACCATCTCTCGCCTTGTCTACAAGTCTGTCTCAATAAATCTGTTAAACACTCACTCTGCATTTGAGTCCTCCCT
>NW_015507074.1:49855-58695 GCF_001515645.1 Sinocyclocheilus grahami
ACTGTCAGGATCCTGCCCTATCTGTCTTGTCTCTGTTTCATGTTTCCTTGTTTGCATTGTGTGTGTGTGTGTGTGAGCACATGACTCTATCTTTGTTGTTGTCTGCCATGTGCTTCTTTCGTCCTGCCTCCTTGTTTCCTGTTGCCACGCCCCCTTGTTTAGTCCTCTTTTGGCTGAGTGTCGTCACCTGCCTCTCTCGTTCCCCCCTCGTTTGTCTGAGTGTTGTCACCTGTTCCTCCTGTTCTCTGCCCTGTTATATTGTGCTCCCTGCCTCTCTTGTGTTGTCCGTTCATTGTTTCAACGTGCGTGTTTTCTATCACTCCTATTCGTCGTGTTCCTGAAATTCTTCCAGCCAGATTGTTTGTTGTGTTCGTATTAAGTTTTTAGCAGTCCCCAGTCTAGTCCTGTCCTGTTCTGCCCTGTTCTGACTTGCAGGCCGAGCTATTGGTCATCTTCCCGGGTCTGCCACGCTGCTAGGCCTGTGCGGTGCCTGATACAGCCCGAGTGTGGAGTGGTGAGGAGTGTCAGGTCACCACTACTTACCTCTGGCCTCCTACTTTGCTACCTCACTGCTCTCTGGTGGTCTGCCATCCTGGACTGGACTCTGTGGCCGATCACCAAGGCCTGCCTGTCTCCCAAGTCTTTCCCTGCCTAATGTTTGGACTGTGTTCACCCCTCTCCTCACCATCTCTCGCCTTGTCTACAAGTCTGTCTCAATAAATCTGTTAAACACTCACTCTGCATTTGAGTCCTCCCTCCAGATTCGTGACAGTTTTCTTCAGGTTGATAGACCAAATTTGCTGGCTGCTGTCGCAAAGTAGTAGCTGGAGGTCTACATCTGTGTGTGCCAAGAGTGCTCATTCATCTGCAAACAATAGCTCAGTGATCAACCCTTCTGCCACCTTGGTTTGGGCAAAAAGATGGCGTAGGTTAAAAACGCTACCATCTGTTCAGAACGCCGCTGTCAGTCATGTCAACTGTAGCTGCTTCAGCACTATGCCAAAGAAGATGATAAAAAGCGCCGGGGCTTGGACACAGCCTTGCTTGACACCATATCTGATGGGGAAAAGATCTGCGAGGTCACCATTGAATTTCACCTGCCCTTGTTGACCATTGTGCAGCTGCTGAATGACTGCAAGGATCTTTGGTGGACATGCCAGCTTCTTTAAGATCTTCCATTCCATTAGGAAGCCACACTCTCTAAGGAAGGTTTTATTCAGTGATGGAAAGTACCAGTCTGTCTTGGAAGATTCTGACAAGGATCTTACCTGCAATGGAAAGTAGGGCGATGCCCCTGTAATTAGAGCAGTCAGATTTATCCCCCATGTTCTTCTACATGGAGTCTATCACTGTGTCTCAAAGGTCTTCCAGGATAACTCCCTTCTCCCAACAGAGTGTGAACAGTGAAGAGATAGCATCTCCTCCTGTCATAAACACTTCAGCTGGTAGACCAGTGGATCTCAATTCCAGTCCTGGGATACCACTGCTCTGTACATTTTGTATGTCTCTCTTACCTGACCCCCTCAGTTCAATTCATGGATTGTTACCAGTTTCAGCATAAAACTATGAACAAACATCGTTGTAAGCTCAGGGCTGCTGAAAGGGTGTGGTACAAATAAAAAAATCCTACTGACCTTAATGTGTATCAGTCACTCCTCTCTTCTTTCTCTGCTAATGTCTCCACTCCTAAAAGAACATACTATCATAACAAAATTAACAATTCGTCTAACTCTTGCATGCTCTTTAAAACATTTTCCTCGCTCCTTTGTCCTCCTTCTCCCCCTTCTTCACCAACTCTAACAACTTTGCCACATTCTTGATTAAAGTGCCCCTATTATGCCATTTTTAAGGTTGCTAATAATGTTTTATGAGTCTCCTAAAACAGGTTTACATGCTTGCAAGGTCAAAAAACACGTTAGTTTTCTCAAACAATAGATTTAATTTTTTACCTCATTTCTAAATGATTTGTAAACGACTCGTGCAAAGCAGTTCAAAGAATCAGTCTCTCTAAACCCCTCCTTTCCGTGAGCCCTCACTGCTGTGATTGGTCAGATGGCGCAGTCCTTTGTGATTGGTCCAGAGCCGTAGAGATTGGCTCTGGATTGGTCTACCGCATACAGCATGTGTCGAAAAAGAAACACCCATTGCCATGATGGAATGACAGCCCTGGAGACTTGTCAATACACAGAAAAGAAGGTATCGATTGTACCTTACCAATTCGAGCTGGAGTCTGATGATGAAACGGTTGAACTGGCTGATCGACAAGAGACTGATTTGAAAGCACGACTGGAGCAGGTCGTTTCTCAGTGGTAAGTGTCAAGTGTTAACAAGTTTGGTAATTATAAGATGTGATAAAACAAATTTACTCCCACAGCGTAGGATACAGCGTCTTCTGCACATGATGTTAACCACACAGAAATTTTACTGTTTGTGGGAGGGCAAGTTGGCGACATAGAACATGTGCAGACATTATGCAAATGTATTACTTCATGACATAGAGCCGTAACAGAAAAAGATTTGAATTCCTGACGACTCGTTTAGGCGATTGCGAGCCAACTCTTTCTTTTTGAAGACAATAACTTTATTTATTGTGCACTGTCTGCTTCACAACTTTGCAGATAGTTTATGTTCACATACAGCTACATGACACACTGCATGAACAAATCCTCTACCCAATTGGCAAAGGGCATCTCAGGAACCGCACTCCAGTGGTTTGAGTCTTACCTCTTAGATAGGTCCTTCAAGGTATCTTGGAGAGGTGAGGTAACCAAGTCGCAAAATCTAACTACTGGGATGCCTCAGGGCTAAGTTGTTGGACCACTTTTCTTCTCTGTCTACATGGCATCACAAGGTTCTGTCATTCAGAAACATGGCTTTTCATATCACTGCTGTGCTGATGACACTCAACTCTACCTCTCATTCCATCCTGATGATCCAACGATAGCTGCACACATCTCAGCTTGTCTTAACAGACATTTCTTGCTGGATGAAGGACCATCACCTTCAACTCAACCTTGCTGGATGAAGGACCATCACCTTCAACTCAACCTTGCCAAGACAGAACTGCTTGTGGTTCCATCAAACCCCTCATTTCATCACAATTTCACCATCCAGTTAGGCACATCAACTATAACTCCTTCAAAAACAGCCAGAAACCTTGGAGTTATGATTGATGATCAGCTGACTTTCTCAGTCCACATTGCTAAAACTGCCCAGTCCTGCAGATTTGCTTTATTCAACATCAAGAAGATCAGGCCCTTTCTTTCGGGAAACATGATTCACAACTCCTTGTTCAAGGTCTGGTTCTGTCTAGACTGGACTATTGCAATGTTCTCTTAGCAGGTCTTCCAGCCAGTTCTATCAAACCTTTACAATTAATCCAGAACGCGCAGGCAAAATTTATTTTAATGAGCCAAAAAGAATGCACGTCACACCCCTGTTTATCAGTTTGCACTGGCTACCAATAGCTGCTCGCATAAAATTCAAGGCATTAATGTTTGCCAACAAATCCACCACTGGCTCTGCACCCCTTTACCTAAATTCATTACTTCAGAGTTATGTGCCCTCTAGAAGCTTGCATTCTGCAAGTGAACGGCGTATTATTTTGCCATCCCAAAGAAGCACAAAATCATTAGTCCTTAGCCATCTTCAAGAATCGGCTAAAACACATCTCTTCCATCTTTATTTTGACACTCTAACTCTAGCACTTTTTTTTCTAATTCTATTCATTAAAAAAATACTAACACTAGCTTTTCTAATCTTTTTGATTAGAACAGATATTCTATCTGTTTTCTTTTTATTTATTATAGAATTAACAAAAAAAGGCCTCTAACACTAGCTTGCTCTTCCTTTTTTGTTCTGTTTTCTTTTTATTTATTATATAATAAAAAAAAACTTGCTACGTGTACTGCATTAAGCTAACTGAGACTTGTTATAGCACTTGCATATCATTGCTCTTTTGTTGATTTTGATTGCTTCCATTGTTTTCATTTGTACTGTAAGTCGCTTTGGATAAAAGCGTCTGCTAAATGAATAAATCTAAATGTAAAACTAGATTTTCTCAGCCATCTACTGCGATCTGTTGTTCTGGATTGTGCTGAGCTTTGACTGAAGTGTGTTGCAAGCTTTTCTGTAGGCTGCTTTACAGGCCTGACTGTCAGGACAAGCTCAGGACAAACTCTTAGTCTTTTGTAACTAGTGTTCTTTGTCTCAAGAAGCTTCTGGATCTCAGAATCATTCTCATCAAACCAATTAGGACTGAAACGATTCCTCGAGTAACTTGAGTAACTCAATAAATCATTGAGGCAAATTATTTGCCTTGAGGCTTTGTTTAGTCTATTTACTATAACTACACATGGACCATTATTACTGACGCACAACCCAATAAATGCTGGACATAGCCTGTGTCCCAGTGTGCACACTATCCATCCTAAATTCTATGTGATATTAGTAATTTTCAATACTTTTTAGGGCAGATAGGGTGGATAGTATGCACATTGGGATGCAGGGATATTTAAGACCGCAAGTCAATATGGTGGCTAGTTCTGATGTACCTAAGTTAGCTATGTTTTGTGAAAGACTAAGCGCCATTCATGTTGATTGTCTTATTCTCTGTCTGTGACACACAGACACACTCCCCATACAGTTATGCATAAAAATACCACAGAAAGATTTTATGCAACAGATCAATTAACAAGTTAATATTAAGATACTTACATTTTAGACACCATATAGTCTGTAGTGCTCTATTTCGCCAGCAAAAAATAATTCCAAACACAGTCACAGACAGTTTTGCATCTCTGAGCAACATGAGGGCGTTTCGTTCCTGTATGAAACAACCGTTTAAATGATTCGGTTCAGTCGCAATGACTCTCTTATTAACAGTGACTTGCTGCCACCTACTAGCGTAGGTGTGTAAATAAGCCTACATCTAAATGCCTCTTCAGCAGCTTCTGTTTCCTCTGTGTTGCAAAGATTAATTTTGTTGATACTGATATCATTTGTTTGTTAACAGCCCAAATGTCTTATTATTCTAATTGACTGGTTAAATGTAAGAATTTGACTCGAAAGATTTTGACTCTTGCACACTTTTAGAAAAAAAAGGCTTTATAAAGTTAAAAATGCCCATAAAATGTAAAAATCTATTTAAACGTATTGGAAAATATTAATTTCTATCACTGCTGTGAACTGACCAGTACACAGAATATGAAGGATATCAAAGAAATTGTTTTTAGAAATTGTGTATGGACTCTTGTTCCAAGTTACCTTCCTGTCCACTGATTTTTGCCTCTTACAAAAGCCACAAAGCCTTCCAAGAAGACAGTAAGTTAGGCTGAAACTTGAATAAGTTTCAAAAACGATATTATTTTTATTACCATTATTTTGATTTATGCCTTAGTTTTAGTTTGTACTGTTTACCTTTTTTAAAGTAATGTCAAATAGATTTTTATATTTCTTGATTTATGCCTTAATTTTAGGTTGTAATGTTTACCTTTTTTAAAGTAATGTGAAATAGATTTTATTTTTTGTATTTTTATTTTTTTATTTTATTGATATATTTGTATTTGCATTTTGAATGAAATTTGGCAATTAAATGGGTTTAGTTTTAATGATTATTAATGTATGCAAATTCAGCAGTAAAAATATTTATTTTTCTAAAAAGGAAACATTAGTTGTTTATCTTATTTTTTCTTGTATATCTAGTATTGCTCTTTAATAAAGAAAAAATACTTCTTATCCGATTACTCGATGGATTAATTGGTAGAATACTCGATTACTAAAATAATCGATAGCTACAGCCCTAAAACCAATCTCTGTTTTTCCCATTTGAGAAGTCTGCTACAAATATGTCTGTTTCCTGAAAGATGGTTGTTATTTGGTTCTACCACTTCTCAGGGTCCGGGTGTTGATTTGATTATTCTAGTTTGCCTTCAGTTTGCTGATGAACTCCTCTCATGGAGTTTCTTGGTCTGAGGCCCCCTTCTTTTTTATTGTAGCCTTGACTGTGATTTAAAATTTTGCTTGAACCAGCCTGTGGTCTGTGTAGCAGTTGGCACTAGTCATGACTCTAGTATGGAGCATATTGCAAACATCTTTTTATTGCTTATCATTATTATTATTATTATTTTGAGAAATACATTCTCTTGTAAGATAGTAATATATTTATGTCAATGTCATTGTTAAACCAGACGTTTATTCTGAATTTTAAAGTGAACACCTGGTGGTCAGTGTTTACTTTAGTTTGGACTTTTTAACATTAGGCTTTGTCTGGCTGTTGTAACTGAGATATAACAGCCAGACAAGCCAAGAGAGAAGGTGATTATGTTTTATGCTTTGACATAATCATCATTTGATCTGAATTTCTGTAGTTTTAATTTAAAACTTAATCTCTGAGTTAGTTTTACATTATTGGTTACAGCAGTCCTTTGATTCAACAACATAAGATCCAGTGGTTTCAATATATTCAGAAATATTTTTAAAAGAAAATTAAGTACTTTTTTTCAACTTTATAATGTTCTGTGAGATCTACTTACAATGTTATCAAGATTTTTACATCAATAAACATCCAAATGTATACGTAATATGCTATTTTCTATCCCTCTCTTTAAGAACACCTCGTTTGGATGGGTTGTGCCACAATCGAGGCTTGGACATAAATGCCCAGTGCTGTGATTGGGTAACAGCTTGCATTTTAATGTCACATTTAAAAATAAACCACCAGTTTTTTTCAATGGTTCTTTCTTGGACCATGAGTAATGAAATATTTTATTAATTTTGAATCACTTATGTGAACTATAAATCTTACAGAGAGACACATGCAACAATGCTGAGCAAGAACAGCATGAAGAGCGACTCAGAGTTTAACCATCCTGAAGATTTCAAAAGGTTTGTGTTGTAACTGACATACAATTAATGAAGTACACATAACAGTTTATATGTCAAAACTTTAATGAACATTGTATCAAACAGACATGTATTAATCTCAACAATAGTGACAATCAAACAAAAAGCTTAATGCCACAATGCATGCTGTGTGCCACCATAGTACAAAACTCATCCGTGACTCCCTGCATGCACTGCAGCATGAATAAATTATGCTTTTGAATATTTATTTTTAATTGATTTTACTGTTATTTTTGTTGTGACTTCAGTTGCTTTTTTGTGATGTTCAGAGTTTATCTGTTTATATACATATTTTCTTGATTGTCACCTTTTTTTTTTTTTTTAAATCAACTCTGGATAAGTGATCTATTGAATTACATGATGTAGTGCCACAGGATTATTATAAACAATAAGATGGCACCATCCCTGTTGCTTTAAAAAAAAAAAAAAGGTTAACTAAAAAATAAAAACATAGAAACTTCTATTCTATGGTAATATTAACTTAAATATACATGTAAACAGAAACAAATATAAAAAAAGAAAGCATTTTAGGGTTAACACAGCATAGAAATGTATAGGTAGATGCCACATTCGACCACTCCAGACACATCCGCCATCTTGGAACGGTCTATATGTCATAATTCACAATAACAATCAGTGAGTTTCAAGATGTCACAACATTGTGCAGTCTCTGGATTTAAAAACTTCTGAAATTTAAATTCCAGAAGAAATTGGATAAACTTTCACATGCGAGAATGTGTTGGTTTGTGTTTTTAATATGTATTAACTAGGGCTATCAAAATCAGAATCAGAAAGAGCTTTATTGCCAAGTATGTTTGCACATACAAGGAATGTGTTATAGTGTCACAAGCTTCCAGTACACGGAGACAACAACAACACACAGATAATAAAAATGAGATGTGAATAAAATACACATGCATAAATATAAACCACAAAAAAAGAATAAATTGTATGTACAGGTGTGCTATAGATAGAATAGGAATAGAATAAAATAAAATAAAGTTGTAGGGATGTACTAGGATTTAGGGTGATAAATAAGTATAAGGTTATTGCACATACTTTAATTGCACAATGGGAGAACATTAACTGTTCATGAGGTAGATTGCCTGGGGAAAGAAACTGTTCTTGTGCCTGGCTGTCCTGGTATTCGGTGCTCTGTAACACCAACCAGATGGCAAAAGTTCAAAATGAACGTGTTAACGCAAATTCATTTTAACGACACTAATTTTATTAACGCGCGATTAATGCAGCGCGCATTTACTGTTTGACCCTTTGTCTAGCCCGTAGTTGGAGAAATGGAGTTGCTCAGTGTTGCCAACTTAGCCGCTTTGGCACTAGATTCAGCAACGTGAGCCCCCTTATTTGACCTTTGAACCTTATTTGGTTTCTGAGACTTACCGGTACTGCCACACCAGTGCGAGGTCTCGCTTTCCCGTTGTGCGCGCACCTCTTTCTCTGTGTCTGCTCTGTTGATTTCATAAAAAAAAAAAACAGATATTATGTTGCTTCTCTAATTTTACATGCAAGTATAGCTGAAATCACAGCACAGCTATTGTCTTTATCTTATGTGTAGCCTATTTAATTTCATCAGATGACGGCTCGATTATCAGGATTTTTGTGCAGATTAACATCTTGGAAGGGGGAGTTGGTTATGTAGTCTTAATGGGTCATGTTTCAGTCACTATTTCATATTCATTCCATTGTCTGACAACAGAAACTAAATATATCATGATCAATAAAAAAAGTTTTATTGAGAATTTAGCTGCATCAAAATACAGTATGTGGGCACAGAGAGGCAAACAAATGTAATAATAAATAATAAATGTAGGCTACATTTTGCATGTTCAGAAGACGTGAGCTGTCCTGTCAAGCAAAAATGTAAACAGGCTTGTGTAAGTAAATTGCTCAGTGCAAAGAAAGAGAAGTAATGGGAACCT
>NW_015507074.1:58717-69676 GCF_001515645.1 Sinocyclocheilus grahami
AGATGTGAATAAAATACACATGCATAAATATAAACCACAAAAAAAGAATAAATTGTATGTACAGGTGTGCTATAGATAGAATAGGAATAGAATAAAATAAAATAAAGTTGTAGGGATGTACTAGGATTTAGGGTGATAAATAAGTATAAGGTTATTGCACATACTTTAATTGCACAATGGGAGAACATTAACTGTTCATGAGGTAGATTGCCTGGGGAAAGAAACTGTTCTTGTGCCTGGCTGTCCTGGTATTCGGTGCTCTGTAACACCAACCAGATGGCAAAAGTTCAAAATGAACGTGTTAACGCAAATTCATTTTAACGACACTAATTTTATTAACGCGCGATTAATGCAGCGCGCATTTACTGTTTGACCCTTTGTCTAGCCCGTAGTTGGAGAAATGGAGTTGCTCAGTGTTGCCAACTTAGCCGCTTTGGCACTAGATTCAGCAACGTGAGCCCCCTTATTTGACCTTTGAACCTTATTTGGTTTCTGAGACTTACCGGTACTGCCACACCAGTGCGAGGTCTCGCTTTCCCGTTGTGCGCGCACCTCTTTCTCTGTGTCTGCTCTGTTGATTTCATAAAAAAAAAAAACAGATATTATGTTGCTTCTCTAATTTTACATGCAAGTATAGCTGAAATCACAGCACAGCTATTGTCTTTATCTTATGTGTAGCCTATTTAATTTCATCAGATGACGGCTCGATTATCAGGATTTTTGTGCAGATTAACATCTTGGAAGGGGGAGTTGGTTATGTAGTCTTAATGGGTCATGTTTCAGTCACTATTTCATATTCATTCCATTGTCTGACAACAGAAACTAAATATATCATGATCAATAAAAAAAGTTTTATTGAGAATTTAGCTGCATCAAAATACAGTATGTGGGCACAGAGAGGCAAACAAATGTAATAATAAATAATAAATGTAGGCTACATTTTGCATGTTCAGAAGACGTGAGCTGTCCTGTCAAGCAAAAATGTAAACAGGCTTGTGTAAGTAAATTGCTCAGTGCAAAGAAAGAGAAGTAATGGGAACCTTTCTATGTTCTTTTTTCATGTGTCTAATAGACATGAACAAGTAATTTAAAAAAACATCTATGACCTTTGAAACATATCTAGTCTTAATGCTCTATGTTGAATATGTTTTCACTAATAATAAACATACATTTGCATAAAGCATCCATATTTGTTCATGCCCATGTTGATTAGAGTATTAAAAACTTGAAAAGTATTAATTTAAGGTACATTTAGAACAGATAAAAATATGCGATTAAGTTGCGATTAATCACGAGTTAACTTGTTAACCTTTTTCTGTCTAGTCCCCCCCACTCCTGTAATATTCACGTAAGCACTGAATATTTGCGACACTAATTTACGGTACTACGGCAAGAGATTGGCGGGTATCGGCAGTGATTGGTCACATGTAAAATACGGTTGCAGGCAGTGGATTAAAAGCTCAAGTTTGTTTGGTCTCCACTGTTCGTCTCCTTATTTAAAACTGCATGCACTCTGCAGTAAAAGCAACAAACAAAGAATAAGACATGGTATCAGAAGAAAAGTAAATAAAAATGGAATTTGCAGGAGTACCATCGCCGCACATGAACTGGGAATCATCTAACTTACCGGATGCATGGCGTAAGTTCAGACAGCATGCAAAGCTCATGTTCGCGGGTCCATTGAAAAAAAAGGCAAAGACGAAAAGTGCAGTTATTTGCTCCTGTGGATAGGAAAAAAAGGAAGAGATATCTCAACAGCTGGGCACTGACGACAGATGAAGCAAAGGTACTGCAAACATACTACAACAAGTATGAAGCATATGTGATGCCCAAAATGAACACAATTTTCTCCAGATATAAATTTAATGAGTGAGTACAAGGAGCCAACGAAAGTTTTGAGGAATTTGTGACCGAACTAAGACTATTAGTGAAAGACTGTGCTTATGCAGACAGTGAGGAAATGGTTAGAGATTGCATCGTGTTTGGCATTCACTCTCCGAGAGTGCGGGAGAAGCTGTTGAGTGTCGGCTCTGAGTTAACGCTAGACAAGGCCATGGATATAGCCCGATTGCACGAAGCTGCACAAGCTCAGCTGAAAACGTTTGCAAACAGTGCATACAACCCCGTGATCAAGCAGTGCACGCTGTCACCACCCAGAAAGAGTCACAGAAGCGAGCGGGGAAGGTTGGAATGAAAGCTTCACATCGGAGCAGAAATGACGTTGCGGAGCGTGGCAGAAGTTGTGGTTACTTTGGCAACCAGGCTCGTGGTCCGTCTGAGAAATGCCCTGCTAAAGGCAAACAGTGTGGTAAATGCGGAAAACGCAATCACTTTGTGAAAGTATGTCGTTCTGCTTACAAAAGGAATGTTCATGCAGTGAGCAAAGAGGATCCTCATGAAGAGGAAGGCCCACCTGCAGAGTTTTTCGTGGATTCAGTCTTGCAAAAGCCAGGTGACACAGAACAAGCATTTGCAGACATACTGCTGGGAAAAGAAGAAACTGAAGGTAGTTTCAATTTGGACAACGGAGCACAGGTAAATGTCATTCCACTGCACACATTTCATAGACTAAAAACTGGGCACCGTCTGGGCACAGTCTCACTGGAAATGGTGGTCAAATGCTCACAGTAAAAGGGACTTGCGCGTTGTCGTGCAGATACAAGGACAGAAAAACACTGATGAACTTTTACATAGTCAGCATGCAAGCACCGCCTATATTAGGTCTCAAAGCATGCCTGGACATAGATTTAACCAAACTAGTGCTCTCAGTAGTCTCACTCTCACAGTGAAAGACGAGAGAGGACCAGGCCTGGACTTTGTTTTGTGTTTTGTGTGCGGCAGTCGTCCGCGAGGGGCTGCCGCTTTACTTTCATTTTGTTTTATTATAATCATAATTATCATAATTTTATTTTTATTATGAAATTTTTGTTTAAATGTAAAATAAAATAAAATAAAGTCCAGGCCTGGTCCTCTCTCGTCTTTCACTGGCGTCACTCCTCCCTTTTATCCTTCCAGAGTTCCTTCGTGAGACTCGAAACCGGCTCGTGATGCAGGTGTCGCTTATTATCAATTACTCCACCGGCCTCGCTCCGTTCCCACGGCTCTCGGCCCCGCCCCCATTCGTCACAAGGGAAAAAAAATATTATTTGTGCAAAAAGCCAATCGCTACGCCCCCATCAGATGACCGGTGCGTCACAGTGTGCATCACGAGCCGTCACGAGAGCGACAGAATTCAAATAAACAAGATTCCACGTATTTTTGACTTTTTTGTAGTGGATGGTCTCATTCTGTTTGTGACACTGTATGCTACAAAACCATGTTGTTTTCTACTACCATGACGCAAGTTTTTTTTCAAGAGTTTTTTGAGTAAGTTATTCCATAATGGATACAAACAACTCTCCCTGAAGAAATGTACACAAAGGAATTACACATTATTGTTTCATTGGACTAAAAGTGCTCTAAGGGATGTTGTTTAGTGGACCCTTGCCTTTCTAACTAAACTGGGATTTACAGCAGTAGATGCGTTTATGACTCGTTATTAAGACAAATCTGGTACGTACTGCGTTTTTATTATGCATGTTCTGATGTGTACTGCTTACACAAATTTAGTAAATACATTCCTTATAAGCTTTCCATTGAAAAACAGCAATCTATCGTTGATGCTTGAGGCTTAGACTTTTAGAATGATATATAGTTTGTCAAGATTAATTATGTCCCTTTTCATTTAATCTATTTGTAAACATTGACACGTGCAAACAAAGAGCATTCAGTGCACCGGCATCCAGGTGCGGGTTATCAGGTTAATTAATTTCTTAAGGGTCAAGATCATGTTTCCTGTCGATACTTCATTCGTACTGCGTCTGCTAAGACGCTATGGTGAAAAACTAATTTTTCTCCGAATACTGAAGCATTTTCAATATCGCAGAGTAATTGCATGACCATTGGTTCGTGCAGTGAATTAAAAAATTAACTTCATTGAAGGCAGTCCCGCTCTCACGTTTCTCCTCTCTCAGAGAGCCTCGGGGAGAGAAACAGCGGAGTCAGGGAACTAAGCAACCGGGTCTGAGTGATCTCACGCCGGCACTGTACCTGCGTGCTCGCTCTACCCGCTGCACCTTGATCCGCCGCAGAAGGGCAATGAGCTGCGCGCTCACTGAGCCAGAATGCTCACTGAGAGCATGAGTCTCACTCTTCTCCACTCGTGGACCACCTTCAATGAGGCAGCCCTGCTCTCCCATTTCTCCTCTCTCAGAGAGCCTCGAAGAGAGAAACAGTGGAGTCTGGGAGCTAAGCAACCAGGTCTGAGTGATCTCACGCCGTCACAGAGCCCACGTGCTCGCTCTCCCCGCTGCGCTTCGATCAGTGTCTTACACATGAGGATCAGCGCCCCTCGTTACACCGAACGGCTCTATCCTCCTAGGTGGTTTGAAGCAGAATGCTGTCACTGGCAGCTTCGCATTTGTGTGTGTGTGTCGCTAAGGCTGCACTCACAGAGACGGGCTGCTTTTACCACGAAAGCAGTCTGCCCCTGTTCACTTGAGAGCGGGGAGCCGGGGTCACCTTCCGCATGTTTCTCTCCTCCCAGGTACCTCGGAGGAAGCAACGGCGAGCTTGTGGGTTGAGCGATCAGGCTTGAGCAATTTCATGCTGGCACACCATGCGTGCTTGATCTGCCAGTTTGTGTTAAACCAGTGTTATACTTTCCGCGTAAGCAATCCAGATGCGTACATGGACAGCGCAGGTGTGGACTACTTGTATTTTTTTTTTAAATACGCAGAATGCATACGCTGATGGTCCACTCCGTGGATGTGTTCCATACATGCGCAGTAGATCAGCTTGAACAGTAAACAAACATATGTGCAATAACTCTGGGCAATTGTTTGTTAACGTGGCTGTCTTTATATTGTTTTATCGACGGATTGTACAGGTTCGAGTAGCAACGGGCTTGCGCAGTAGCCTACTGAAGTATGTGCGGTCACAAAAAATGGGAGGCACGTGGATGTCCGCGCAGAGCCTCCTCGCACACTATCCAATGACGATTTTTACGTCACGCATTCCATAGCAGACCCTAGTGGACTCGCACACGCAAGTATAACACAGGCTTTACATGTGAGGGTCAGCACTTGTTACACTAAGTGGATTAATCTGCCTAGGCAGATCGGAGCAGAACGGTGGCAGCTCCACATTTGTGTGTGCATCACTGAGCCCCGCCTCCCCCACTCTTGTGTTTCTCTCCTCCCAGTTACACAGAGGAAGAAATGGCGAACTCACAGGGATGAGCAATCAGGCTTGAGTGATTTAACGCCGGCAAAGCCCCCGCGTGCATCACTCTCCATGCAGCTCTGTGATCCACCAGTGTGTTTACACGTGAGTATCGATGCCTCTCGTTTGTTGAGCAGCTCAATCCTTCTAGGCGGATCGGAGCAGAACACTGTCGCCAAGCATTCAATATCGCTGACAGCTTCGTATTTGAATGTGCCTCTCGCCTGGGCCACGCCCACACTGAGGCTGCGCTCGCTGAAACAGACCGGTCTCACTACGAGGGTTTATGTCTCGCTCTGCTTTGCTTACGGCTCGCCTTCTTCAATGAAGACGGCCCCACCCTCCCCTCATCCGCTACAGGTGGATCTGAGAGAATGCACGCAGCACTTTTGATCTGCCGGTGTGTTTACACATAAAGATCATCATTACCCCTCTTCTAATGAGCGGTTTGATCTTTTTAGATAGATTAAAGGAGAAAACTGTCACTAATGTTTATCACTGACAGCTTCAGATTGGATGCGTCTGGGCCACACCCACACTGAAGCAGCATACACGGAGGCTTTTTCCTCTTTCCTCTTCTATTTATCACAAGTGTGGGGTCCTCATACGGCGACCAGCCACTCTAGTTAATCCAACCCCTTGTCACAGAGGCTGAGGCCCGGCGACCAGCCACTCTAGTTAATCCAACCCCTTGTCATGGAGGCTGAGGCCTGGCAGGCCATCCCCAGAGTGCCAGACTGGGTTTTAGGGATAATAAAACGAGGTTATTCACTGCAATTCGCTTTAAGACCCCTGCGATTCAGCGGCGTGGTTCCCACCTCGGTTTAGAGCAAAGAGGCACACATCCTGCGCTCCAAGGTGAGGAATTTGCTGGCGATAGGAGCCGTAGAAATGGTTCCCCCGCTCAGAGCGAGTCAGGCTTCCACAACTGCTACTTCCTCGTCCCCAAAAAGGATGGCGACCTAAGGCCCATCCTCGATCTCAGGCACCTGAACTGCGCCCTCATGAAACAGCCATTCTGGATGATTACATTGAAACAGATCCTCTCACATGTTCTTTTTGCTAGATCTGAAGGATGCCTACTTTCACATCCAGATAGTTCCCCACCACAGACAATTCTTGAGATTCGCCTTCGAGGGAGTGGCATATCAATACATGGTCCTTCCCTTTGGACTGTCCGTAGCTCCTCATACTTTTACGAAGTGCATGGATGCGGCTCTTTCCCCGTTGAGACAGACGGGAATGCACATTCTGAATTACCTCGACGACTGGCTCATCTTGGCTCAGTCGGAGGATGAGCTACTATTTCACAGATTCTTCCTCCTCAGCCACTTAGAATGCCTGGGACTTAGGTTCAATTTTGCAGAGTGCCCTGTCCCCCAGCCAACGAACATTGTTCCTGGGAACAGTTCTCGACTCAGCATGAATGAGGGCAATAGTCGCACCAGATCGTGCACTGGCCATTCAGCAGTTTGCGGCCTCATTTAAAGTTGGAGCCCCTCGCCCTCTCAAGGCGTTTCAGAAGATGTTGGGCCTAATGGCCTCTGCATCTCCGGTACTTCAGCTGGGCCTGCTTCGTATGCGGCCCCTTCAGTACTGGCTGAAACCACGAGTTCCATCCCACACCTGGCGTCACGGACGCATGCGTGTCAAGGTGAACCAGGCCTGCGTAGCAGCTCGGGCCCCTTGGAAAGAGTCTTAGTGGATGGAGCAGGGCGTGCCCCTGGGAATGGTCTGCAGAAGGAAGGTGGTCTCGACAGACACTTCCAACATGGATTGGGGAGCGCTGTGCGATGGCAAACCGGCTTTTGGCCATTGGTCGAAAAAGGAGCGTCGGATTCACATCAACTGCCTAGAAATGCTGGCAGTATGTTTAGGCCTTCACACCTTTCTGCCAGACCTAAGGGGACACCACGTGCTAGTCCGCTCAGATAGCATGACGGTGGTGTCATATATAAATCGCCAGGGCGGTCTCTTCTCGAAGCGCCTTTTCATTCTGGTAGAGCGCCTCCGGAAATGGGCTCAGCTCAACTTGCGTTCGCTAAGAGCAGCGCATGTGCCGGGCAGGTTGAACCAAGAAGCAGACATGCTATCTTGGAGCAACGTTCCCTCAGAGGAGTGGATGCTCCACCCACATACGATTCAGAGAATCTGGGAGATCTTCGGCAAGGCAGAGGTCGGCCTCTTCACCTCAGAATGCAACTCTCGCTGCCCAATTTACTTTTCAAAGGACAGGGATGCGTTGGCCCACGACTGGCCCAACCTCATCCTTTATACTTTTCCCCCGATCGCCCTGATCCCACAGGTAATCAGGTGAATTGGAACAGAAACACAAGGTTCTGTTGGTGGCCCCGCTTTGGAGGAACCAACACTGGTTCGTAGAGCTGTCTTGGCTGCTCTCAGCAGCCCCATGGTCCATTTCCCTGAGACGAGACCTCCTCTCTCAGGCGAACAGAACGATATGGCCTGCGGACCTCCCCGAGAGCGTGCTAAATACAATGTCTCAGGGTAGAGCACCCTCTATGAGGCGGCTCTATGCCCTTAAATGGTCTGTCTTCTCTGCCTGGTGTACGACCTGCGGCGCAGGCCCATTTTCCTGCGACATATCTCTGATATTGTCTTTCCTGCAAGAGCTGTTGGATAAGGATCGTTCCCCCTCCATGCTCAAGGTCTATGTAGCAGCCATAGCAGCCTCACACGCTCCTATAGCTGGCCAGTCGGTGGGCAGAAACAACCTGCTTGTTAATTTTTTGAAGGGGTCTAGGAGGTTCAACCCGCCTCGCCCTGTCACCGTCCCTACATGGGACCTGCCCACGGTGTTGAGGGCCCTGAAGAGCCCTCCCTTCGAGACACTACAGTCTGTTGACCTTCGTCCCCTGATGCTAAAGACTGCTCTGCTACTGGCGTTAGCATCGGTAAAGCATATGGGAGATCTGCAGGCGCTCTCGGTGAGCCCCACCTGCCTCGAATTCGGGCCCAACGACTCCAAGGTCATCCTGAAGCTGAGGCATGTTTATGTACCTAAAGTGCTCTCGACTCCGTTCAGAGCACAAGTAATAGCTCTTTCGTCACTTCCTCCTTCGGAGTTGCACCAAGAGCTGAATTTACTGTGCCCCGTCAGAGCATTGAGAATATATATTGAGCGTTCCGCCCCGTTCAGGCAGTTGGAACAGCTTTTTGTATGACACTTTCCAAATGGATAATCGATGCTATCGCGCTAGTGTACTCTTCTTTGGGCCTACACTGTCTCATGGGAGTAAGACTGCACTCAACAAGAGGCGTTGCCTCTTCCTGAGCTTCGTCTAGTGGTGTGTCCATTGCAGAAATGTGTACGGCGGCCGGCTGGGCCTCGCCGTTCACATTTACCAGGTTTTATAATCTGGATGTCCCGGCCTTACAGGCTTGGGTCCTTTCTGCTTAAACGTACTTACTCTGGCCATATGGCAAAATCAGTGCTTCAGGCGTTTGCCTTCTTCACTGTACGCTCTTGGTCCCCTCTGGGTTCCGAGGCTGTACAATTTCTCTTGGAACGATTACTCCGCACCGGGCCGACCTCGAGTCGAGTGCGAGTTTGGCCCTATTGCTTCCTGCGGGGCTTCCCTGCGAAATACATGGTCCCTCTGGGCCCCATTTGGTGCTCAAGGCAAGTTCAAGTATTAGTCGTTCCTCTAGCATAGCACAGCGGGATTGTACTGGTTTCCCATAGCATCTTAGCCGTACGAGTGAAGTATCGATAGGGAACTAACCTCGGTTCCCTGAGATACGGGAACGAGTACTGCGTTGCTGGTTGTGCTATGTAGCTGCACGACTCAGTCGTCGCTTCAGTCAAAGTAACCTGAGGATCCTATGAGTGCCCGCTTATATAGCCAGATGCCCTGCCCATTCTAGCGGGCTTTGTCGCCATAGGCTCTTGCAGCCCTGCTGCCGAGCCTTTGGTTCATTTTTTAATTCACTGCACGAACCAATGGCCGTGCAGTTACACTGCGTTATTGAAAGGCATTGTATTTGGAGAAAAAGGAGTTTTTCCCCCTTTTTAGACGCAGTACTCGTTCCCGTATCTCAGGGAACCGAGTACGTTATCTGCATCTTCTGTGCTCCATCAAGCCACTCCCATAATAGCTGTCATCACTCAAATTAATTCACGGCTCAGATTAACTGTATAGCATGTAAGACTCCAACACAATTATAAAGTAATTACTTTATCATGAATAAATATTTAAATGAGTAAAACTGGCTGTCTATAGTATTATAGACTACACAATATTATTATATTATATTAAAAAATGCTATCTAATCCTGTTTACATTAAATAAGCCTGCTCCCAAGCAGGTTTAAGCTTACGGACCTGTTGCTATGACAGCAATTCTGGGATGAGCTTTGAAGGACCAACCAATCCAAGATCATGCGAAATCGTCAACAATCAAATCCAGCTAACTGAGTTAGCGACATATGAAGAACAGACCCCAGAAAGGTACCAAGAACATCAACAAAATAGTCCATGTGACATCAGTGGTTGAATTGTAATTTTATGAAGCTACGAGAATACTTTTTGTGCTAATTTGTGCAGCGATATAAAAGGCTATAAATATCATATTTTTACAACAGTAAACAACCAAATTCCACATGAGATCGCAAAAGGAAGTTATTACAAACACTCAGTGGTGGTTTAAAGTGAGTTTTGAGTAAAAGTGTACTAATAATCTCATAAATCTTGTCATTTTGCCATTTTGCAGACGCTTTTATCCAAAGTGACTTACAATTGGGGAATACATAAAGCGATTCTTCTTAAAAGAGGCAAACAGACACAGAAAGTGCTTGTAATACCAAGTTTTAGGCATTGTTCAAATAAGTACAAGCTAGAAAGGGAAGGAATAAATAAAGAGAAATAAAAAAAAATTTTTTAAAGATGAAGTCAAGTAGCGTTTAAAGAGATGAGTGCCGCTGCATTCTGAATCGCTTGAAAACTGTCAGGGATTCAGCATTCCGGATAGGGGTGGGAAGATCATTCCACCAGCAAGGAACAGTGAACGAGAATGTTCTGGAAAGTGATTTTGAGCCTCTCTGTCATGGTACCAGGAGGCGTCGCTCACTAGCGGATCTCAGACTTCTGCAGGGGATGTAGATTCGTAGTAGTGAGTGGAAGTAGGCGGGTGCTGAGCCTGTGGCTGTTCTATATGCAAGCATCAATGTCTTGAACTTGATGCATGCAAGGAGATAAAGAGAGGTGTAACATGGGCTCTTTTGGGCTCGTTGAAGACCAGTCATGCCGCTGCATTCTGAATCATTTGTAGAGGTATGATTGTGCTTGATGGAAGTCCAGCCAGAAGAGCATTGCAGTAATCCAGCCTAGAGATGACAAGGGCCTGGACATTTTGATTTGTGCCATTTTCTCTCTGCTGCCCTGAGTTTGGTTCGATGCTCACGAAGAACATCGGATAACCAGGGGTTAGAAGGGGCAGCCCGTGATGGCCTGGAGGAGAGAGGACAAATAGCGTCAAGACAAGAGGTTAAAGTAGAGCATAAAGTGTCAGTTGCTGCATTCACATCCAGCGATGTGAGATGAGTAGGTGAGGGAAGAGAGGAGGATACTACAGAGGAAAGATGGGAGGGGGAAAGGGAGCGTAGGTTTCGTCTAAAAGTAACCGGTATAGGGGTTGGTGGTGCACAGGTAACAAAATGTAGTTTAAATGTAATGAA
>NW_015507074.1:69960-74132 GCF_001515645.1 Sinocyclocheilus grahami
TAGCATAAGGCTTTTCCAGATGAATGTTGAAGTCGCCAAAGAATAAAAGTGGACTGCCATCCTCCGGGAATGAGGACAGCAGCACATCCAGCTCCTCTAGGAAGGTGGCTAGAATTTGGCCAGGAGGGCGGTAGATTACCACAACCTGGAGTTTTATAGGAGCTGTTACAGTAATCACATGATATTCAAATGAGGTATAATTGCATAGGGGAGAGTGGGTTAAGTATTTCCAATTGTTGGAAATGAGTAGACCAGTGCCCCCACCCCGGCCAACCTGACGGGGGGTGTGAGAGAAAGAGAAATTGTTAGCTGGGGTTGCTGAGTCTTCTGGACGAATCCTGGTCTCAGTCAAGCCCAAGATGCTGAGGGTGGCTTGTAAAGAAAAGGCTGAAATTAAGTCTGCTTTGTTGACAGCTGAGAGTGGCTTGTAATAAAAAGGCTGAAATTAAGTCTGCTTTGTTGACAGCTGACTGACAATTCCAGAGACCCACAGAGAAAGAAAGAGGTGCAGTAGAGGATGTAGAGATAGGATGCAGGTTAGCAAGATTGCGTTGCCGTCTGCGTGTGATGTTAGAGTGTTGTCGAGAGACAGGTGGAATGGTTTGGAAACATGATAGAAGTGGAAAAGAGAGGACAGGAAAGGAGAGTGTGTAAAGGGATAGATAAAAATATACTAAAGTTCGTTGCTCGGTGAAGTTGCACAGGTAAAGTCGCAGGTCTTTACCCTTGTTGGTCTTTACGCGAGGAGGGCTGAACGCTTCCGCACAGGCATCAAATACATATATAGTAAAGTGAAAACAGCTGTGGCCGCCTTCTAATTAGCACAGCCAATAGCCTATAGCAGGACAAATCCTCAAATCGAAACTACAGTTCGCACTTAAGGGCAGGAAGGGAGCAATGCAAATAACACAGGCTCCTTCTAAGCCGAGGGCAATTATTAGAATTACCAGTAAGTGCAATCAAAAATACAAACTCCAACGAAAATGAAAAGTATAAATAGGAAGAAAACAAAATATTCCTTCCTAGCAGCAAGTAATAATTTAAACAACAGATCTATAACAAGTATTATGCAAAACACTCACGTGTTGCCGTCCAGCTTATGTAGATTGATGCTAATGTTAGCTCTAATGCAGCTGCAGAACAGGTGCAGATCTTCTTCATAATGCATTTTGTCATAATAATTCACGTAAGGTCGTAAGAAAATGTTTTGTTGTATTTTTATAGAAAGACTTTTGATAATAGGCAGGTAAATGTATACTGGGATTGAAGCGATGTGGCTTGGTAAACCTTGTAATGCCAGAATAAAGGCTACTAATGGCTGAATAAAACAAAAGAATAATGATAAAGGAATAATGAGGATAATGTCTCATACCTGGCAGAGGTGTGAAAGAGTCGTCGAGTGACAATAATAGAATCATGAATGGGGCCGTTTGCCGAGCCAGACACAAGAAGACAGCACACAGAAGAGCTTACAGGGGTCATAAATCAATTTTATTAGCCTTTTATTAGCCTTCTCTAAAAACACACATGACATGGTCTTAGAAAATGTTTCATAAAATTCACAGTTTTAGAGATTATGTTCTGACATTTCAAATGAAGCATTAGTAGACTTGTGGCTTTAGCTTCATTGTGTTTCTAAAATCATATCCTACAGCAACATATTTTTTATACGTTTTTAATATTTTAATTTTTGTTTTCATGTTTCAGATTATATATCTTTATTATCATAACAGTCAGAGTAATTCTGATTCCTGAACAGTAAACTTTGAAATGTCAGCTTTGTGAACATATGTTGATTGTGTATCTAGTAAAAAAGACTCATGAGCAGCAACCTTTTTATTTTGGGTATGTCATTTGTGTCTCCATGCTGAAAATGGGGGGTGACAGCTAAGGGGTTAACTACCGGGGCAGGGGCGTCGCAACCAGGGGGAAAATGGGGACAGAGTACATAGGGCCCAAAAGGTTGAGGTTGGGAGGGGCCCACAAAGATGTCATTTGCCTGAACGTGATTTTGTGATCGCCCCTCTTCCCCACTGAACATGGTTTTGAGGGGGCCCCATAGCAAAATCATTGCAAAGGGCCCAGAATCTCAATTCTCAATAAGGGCTTCTGTAGGTGTATGACAGAAATAGTCAATCTGGTTAGTAATTAGTGAAGCTGGTTAAGCTGTTTTTGATGTTTAATCCTCTGCTAAAATCTTTAGAGATTAAATGTCTTTTATGTTAATTAGATTTTTTTTTACAGTGTGCTATTTATTCCAATCAAAAATTAAACTCTTACTGATCCAAGTTCTGTACAGACTGACAATTATATATATATATATATATATATATTGTCAGCATCAGCGGTGGCCACGTGTTCAATCTTCTGGTCACACTGCAGTTTTAAGAACTGTCGGTCATGCGGTCATGACAGGCCACTTCCGCCTTGCATGCCATGGCCCTCCTGCAACCTTGCGGAAATTAGGGGGACTGACAAATACTGATTTCTCAACTCCCCAATCTCCCAGGCTGGCCTCTTCGGTGACACAGTAAAGAACTTTGCCCCGCAGTTCTCAGCTGCACAAAAGCAGATGGAGGCTATAAAGCACATACTGCCCCGGCGGCCAGCTGCAGCTCCCCCGCCTGCTCATTGCTGAAGGCGTCCTCCTGCAGCCTCCACTCCAGTGCGGACACAGCAGCAGTCTCCACCCAAGCCGCAGCTGGCTGTAGGTGAGCGGTGCAGACAGTCTCTGCCCCTGCTAGCCCCGTACAGCGACAGAGCAAGCTCCAATCCTGAGATGGGTGACCCAGTGATACAGGATCCTGCTCTTCAGCAGGTGGTGACCACACCACTTCTTCCCCCGGTGGGCTGTGTGGAGAATATTTTTTTCATTTTTATTTTCTACTGCCACCCCCTTCTTCTTTCGTCAGCGGTTAGCAGGGCCTGGTTTAAGGATGCTATGCTTTCTCATGCCCCCCCTTGTGGAGCCAGGTAAGTGCTGTGTCGCGCATTCAGACCCCACTCCAGGATGCTGCACCTTTCGGGTCGGGTCCCTGTGCTCCACCATGCTGCCCCACTGGGGGTACATCTTTTGTTCCTCTGGTCCTGCTTGCCCAGTCTCTTCGGGCCTGGCTAGTGCTCCCCAGGCTGTGTCGCTGCCTCGCTCAGACCATCAAACCAGTCAACATGATTAAGTTCGCCCGGCATCCCCCCAAGTTCAGGGGCATTCAGTTCACCTCTGTGCTCAAGGGTGGTATTGAAGATGGAAGAGAGAGCTGGTCATTGACTCCCTCCATATACAATCCATGCCGGTACAAAGAATCGAACCTTGGGGTTACAAGTTTGACTCTCTAACCATTAGGCCACGACTGCCCCATATTTCATTGTACTCAAGAAAGGTGGTGGGTTGTGACCAATCTTGGACCTGTGTATTTTGAACTGGGTCCTTCACAGGTTCCCATTCAAGATGTTAATGCAGAAATGAATTTTCCAATGCATTCGTCCTCATGATTAGTTTGCAGTGATACACCTGAAGGATGCGTACATTCATGTTTTGATTCTTCCTTGGCACAGGCAGTTTCTTCAATTTGCGTTAGAGAAACGGGCATATCAAGTCAAGTCAAGTCACCTTTATTTATATAGCGCTTTTAACAATACAGATTGTGTCAAAGAAACTGAACAGCATTAATTAGGAAAATAGTGTGTCAATAATGCAAAATGACAATAGTAAACACTAATTTTTCAGTTAAAGACAGTTCATCATTCAATTCAGTGATGTCATCATCCAGCTCAGTTCAGTTTAAATAGTATCTTTGCAATCAAGTCAACGATATCGCTGGAAATGAAGTGTCCCCAACTAAGCAAGCCAGAGGCGACAGTGGCAAGGAACCAAAACTCCATCGGTGACAGAATGGAGAAAAAACCTTGGGAGAAACCAGGCTCAGTCGGGGGGCCAATTCTCCTCTGACCAGACGAAACCAGCAGTTCAATTCCAGGCTGCAGCATTGTCACATTGTGCAGAGGACCCATCTGGTTCCTGTGGTCTTGTCCCGGTGGTCGTCTGAGACAAGGTCTTTACAGGGGATCTGTATCTGGGGCTCATCTAGTTGTCCTGGTCTCCGCTGTCTTTCAGGGCTGTAGAGGTCCTCTCTAGGTGCTGATCCACCATCTGGTCTGAATATGTACTGGAT
>NW_015507074.1:74264-89051 GCF_001515645.1 Sinocyclocheilus grahami
TTTTGTGACCTTAGGGAGCGTGATGGATTGTAGCGTGGTAGAAGACTAGTTAGGTACGCAGGAGGCAACCCATTAAGTAGGCAAGTAATAATACTTTGTAACTGATACGGAACTTAATAGGTAGCCAGTGCAGAGACTGTAAAATTGGGGTAATATGATCATATTTTCTTGACCTGGTAAGGACTCTAGCCGCTGCATTTTGGACTACCTGTAGCTTGTTTATTGAAGATGCAGGACAACCAGCTAGCAGTGCATTACAATAGTCCAGTCTAGAGGTCATGAATGCATGAACTAGCTTTTCTGCATCAGAAACAGGTATCATGTTTCGTAACTTGGCAATGTTTCTAAGATGGAAGAATGCTGTTTTTGTAACATGGGAAATATGATTTTCAAAAGACAAGTTGCTATCTAATATAACACCCAGATTTTTGACTGTAGAGGGAGAAAAAAAAAACGGAAGTAAGGAGGTCTCCCATCCAGGTACTGACCAGGCTCAACCCTGCTTAGCTTCAGTGGGCAACCAGTCTTGGGCTGCAGGGTGATATGGCTGTGGCCAAATTTTTTTAAAGGCAGGAAAGCAGTCCCACTGAAACAGTTTCAGAGGCTTCTGGGGCAAATGGCATCCGCAGCTGCTGTTACGCTAATTGGGTTGCTCATTATTATTATAGATGCTATTCTTCTTATGATGTAATGAGTACATTGGGTGTCTATACACAATCTCCAATAAAACATAACACCACATCCATGATAACATCAACAATACACTTAATTTCCAAATTAAGATAATCATCGCCCAACACATAAATCAGAAAACATAAAGAACACAAAAAAGTTAAGATGTTTATGATCAGAGAACACCACTACCGGTATGGAACATAAACTTGTAAAAATTAATTGTGATTAACATCATTATTGCCTCTATGAGTTAAAACAAACTCATCCGCAAGAACGGCTGCTTTGGCTGCAGACTTCACTTTATGCTCATTTATGTAAGTGGCTACACGATCAGGAACTATGTTCTTAAATTGTTCCAACACCATTAGATTGCACAAACTCCCAAAAGTGTTCACACCCGCAGAAACACATCAGCGATTAAAATGACCCGTTAATTCCCTCGCGACTTCTACGCGAGTTTGTTTTTCCCCTTTTCTCCAACCTCTAAAATGCCATCTATAGGCTTCTGGGACAAGCTTGTACGCTTTGAGCACAGCCTCCTTTACAACAATATATATATATATCTTTTGTTGAGATTTTGATGGTGCAATATAAGCCTCTTGTGCCTTGCCCACTAAAATACTACAAAGTGAAGGTGCGCTCCGCTCCGTTTTATCCCACGCTCTATCCGCAGCGATGTTTTCAAATAACGAAAAAAAAACACATCTGGGTCTTTTTCGTTAAATTTCAAATTTTTGCATATTTGCAATATTGGAAAACTATTTAAATCTGGCTGATCATTTGGTAAATTTTCAGTCGAAAGTCGTTCTGTTTCTTGTGCTAGTTTTAACTTGTGCTAGTTTTTTGTGTTGTGGCCTAAACATTTCAAACTCTTGCTCATGTTCTCGCTCTTTACTTTTTCCCTTTTCCCATTCTAATTGACGATCCAATGCACGTTCATTACTTTTAATTTCTAACCATTCTTTATGCTACTCAAATGTTAAAGTACAATTCCCCAAATCACTTCTTACCTCTGCCATAAGCGGAGTTGAATCTCCTTTTGGTGCCACTACCTCCACATCAGATTGTGTATTCAAAGTCAAAACCATCCTTTCCACTAATTTTTCTTTAACAGCTTTATGAAGTTGTCGTAATTTAGCTGTTTTAGGTAAAGCCAATTCAATACCAAAATGTTCACTCACCTGCGCAGCGTAACATAAATGGGGAGGCCACGCACAGTGTAAGTTAACTCAGAATAAACATTTATTAAAGTAATTTATACTAAAGATAAACCCCAAAAAAGGAAGAGAAAAGAAAACAACAAAAGACAAAATATTAAAGGCGGCTCAAAATCTGGTGCTGGAGAGAAGTCAAGCTCAAACGAGGCACACCACCCTGAAGGACAGAGATCCTTTAATCAGTCGACTCATCATAGGTAACCCACTGCACCTGCCGCTTGTCCCCACCCTGCAAACAGACAAGACACATACACAAAACAAAACCAGAACTTAGAACGCCACCTAGAGGTGACCAGTAGGCCTGTCACAATAATCAATATATATCGACTTGTCGCGCAATATATGTACACGACCGCAATAATTTTAGGTAATGCAATATATCGCCCATTATATTTACTTATATTAATTTCACCATGTTTTGTACATTCCACTTGCGCCTGTGTCTTTTGCAGCTTCTCGTACATAACGTGATGTAGTCATGAGATGCTCGTTCAAATTTAAAAAATGCTTCTACAAACAAAGTTTCATCTGCAGATATGGTCTTGTTTAGGGATCTGTGTCTTTGTGCATACGGACATCTGACTGCTGAGTAGTGATTGTGTTTTTCAGCAATTGTGTGCACCCTTAATTTACAGAGAAAAGAAGGTCATGGAAAAATCTGTAGATGGAAAAATCTCCATACAAGTTCTTTGTGCATTTTTCTTTTTTTCTACTCGTTACTTTGCACTTTTTGTTAGAAAATGTTTATTTACTATTTATTGAGGTTTTTAAGGTATATAATATTTTGATACTTAATTTCCATGATCTAAATATTCTTAAAAATGTAGTTTGTTGTCATTTGGAAGTGTGTAGGCCTTCTTGTATTATTATGCTGTTACATTATGATTATATGGTCAGTGGCATAAAATGGTCTTTAAAATGACAATAATATCGCTCATCGCAATTATTTCTGGGGCAATATATCGCACAACAAAAAGTTGTTATCGTGACAGGCCTAGCGACCAGATCCCGTTTAGGGACGTAACACATGTAGCAAATTAGCTCAAGAGGGAAATGTATATAAATAATTACAATTAATTGTGATTAATTTCAACTATTTACATCAGCTGCCAGTAGTAACTGTAGCAGACTTAAATTGCCATCAACTAATCTGTTCATCCAGCGAACATTCAGTGTAAGTTTATATCAACTCTAAGAAAGGATATTTTCGTGACCACAGAAAATATCTTTCCTAAAGTATTAATGCATTAGAGCATGTAGCTGGATCAGAATCGTAAAGGGACTTTCAAAAGCAGGACCAGAAACTTGTGTATTTTGTGCACAAAAGTTTTATTAACACTTTCCACCACAAATTACCATATAGGCATAATAAAAGTACAATTACTATACACTATACTGTGCACTTAGTATGATTTTCCATCGAACTCAAAACTGAACGACACGTGCCTTTCTTGTGCAATTATGCCAGTGATGCAGCCACAGTCCTAAACGAAAATTGAAACAGTTATAGCAATTACCAGAACATGCATAGCTGATAATAAATTGCATCACTGATAAGAAAGGGCGCGCATAAATGTCTGTCAATGGGTCACTTATCAGTGATATTTAAAGCTTACTTGATACATTTACACCTTAGACAATCGCGAACACCAATGACCGGGTATAACACATTCAAAACATTAACACCAGAGTAGATATTCACGAACAGAAGCTTAGTTATTGTCATAATCACAAGCATGCTTTGTATGTAGGCCTATTATACAATACAAAAACATTTTATATATGGGAAACTATAGTTATAAACATCTACATATATTTGCAAACAGATGTATCACAGTAACTTACTCTAACATTAGGCTATTAACATTATAACTCACATTACTTTTATATCGTATTGTTGTCTATTTTATAGAACATAAAAAACATCCTGGCATCGTGAGACATTTAGATGCAGTGAATGAAACTTCATAATGTTTCATTTGATTATACATTTAGTCAGGAATCATAGTTTGGTAAAAGTCTAACTTAATAAAATGTGTACAAGTTATGTGACAACTAATGCAAGTAGGTTAATAAAAAAGAGACTTACTCATGTAAATGATCTCCGCTGGATCAAGCCGCCTTGTTCTTCTTTTTCTGAGGTAAATTCTGTCTTATTCCTCTCAGCGCATCTTCTTCCAGAAACAAACAGTAGCCAAGATGAACATGAAGAAAAGTTTCGCTGCTTTGTGTACGGAGGATGTGGGTGTGTCTCACATGGACTATTGTAATATCAAAAGCGAAAGCACCTCGTGGGCATGATCTAATTAGAGATAATGAAGCCAGATGGAAAAGACTGGACACCGTGTTGGTTTCATATTGATTACTTTATCACAGAATATTTGTTTTCAATATGACTTGCTTTGTTTAAAAGTAGACATGTCAAGCTTTCTATAGATATATCTGTCATGTCTTTGTGTCGAGTATTCACTAAGTTTCAGTTCATTTTAGTGACGTGTTTCTCTCTTTCAAAGTTTAAAAAAATATATATATTTTATTTATATTTACATTCTAAATCACATACAACAGTCCCCCGACCCTCACCATCAAACATCTAGAGTAGCGTCCATACTGTCCATTAATTCAGATAGGAATTGTAAGTAGAAGAACTGAGCATTTATATATACATGCCAACATACATCAACCTCCAACCATATATAAAAAGAGATACATGCACATACACTCGCATGAAGAAAAGAAAAAAAAGGAATAATAATAAATAAAATACATTACAAAAAGAAAAGGAGAAAAAAGAAAGAAGAAAAAAAAATCAGCCAATAACAGGGCATTATTTAAACAGACTTATCAACACAGTCAATAAAAGGGTGCCACATCTTAAAAAATTGTTTTTCCAACCCTTTTAGTGAATGCCTAATTTTTTCAAGGCAGAGACAAGACATCATATCTCTAATCAATTGAGTATGGGTGGGTGGGAAGGGATCTTTCCACTTTAATAATATTGCTCTACGTGCCAACAAGGAGGAGAAAGCAAGGACTTTACACATAGATGCAGACAGCCATGACTTCTCTGCAGCTACTCCAAATAATGCCACCAGAGGTTCTGGCTCTAAACTGTGCTTAAGAACCTCTGAAAGGGTGTGAAATATCGATCGCCAGAAATGCTCTAATTTGGGGCATGTCCAGAACATGTGAATAAGTGATCCCTCATCACATTTATATCTATTGCATATGGGGCTAGTACCAGGAAACATTTGAGCTAGTTTAACTTTGGATATATGTGTTCTGAATGCCGAGCACACATTGACGATGCATGGACCTGCTTAAGAACACAATTCCATGTGTCTTCAGAAAGTGGTCTGTCAAGGTCTTCCTCCCAAGCTCTCTTAATGTTATTAAGAGCAGAAGATGCCAGATTGGTCATTAAATTATAAATAATGGAAATTGAACCCTTGGCTAATATATGTTACATGAAAAAAATTATCCAAAGGATTTTCAGAAGGCATCACTGGAAAGTCTGATTCAAGTGACTTAACATAATGCCTTACTTGCAAAACTCTAAAAAAATTTGACTTAGTAAGACCAAAACGTAATGTTAACTGCTCAAAAGAAGCAAATAAATTATCAATAAATAAATCTTTGAAATATTTTATTCCCTTGTCGGACCAACTCTTAAATGATCCGTCCTGCATTGAAGGCAAAAAAGGTGATTATGGGCAACAGGGCTAAGGAGAGAAGGATCCTAAACACCAAATGATTTCCTGAATTGGGTCCAAATCCTTAACGAGTGTTTCACCACTGGGCAATCAACCGGTGTGTAAGAGATTAATTGTAATTTAGTCGCAAGAAGTGCTGGAAGGGCAATTTGCTTGTGGGCATTTATTTCCATGTCCACCCAGGATGGTGTATTTGGAAAAAGGTGATAATGCCACCAATACAGTATATTTCGTATGTTAGCTGCCCAGTAGTAAAACTTAAAGTTTGGTAAGGACATACCGCCATTGCATCTAGACCTCTGAAGGTATGCTTTACGCAGGCGGGGGTGCTTACCGTTCCAAATAAATGTAGAAATAACAGAGTCCAAAGATTTAAAAATGAAAATAACTTTAGTAACTTGTGCACTGTTTTGCTTGCTTTTTTTTGACATATCTGACTGAACTACAAACTTTCCAGTGATGTCTGTGAGATATTCACTCACAAGCTTGCGCATCTGTGCAGCAGCGCGCTCAATCCACTCAGCACGCTCTACTTATCAGCTTGCGCACATCATTTAACATTATATTAACTACTTACATGTACTTCATAGACATCTTTAATCTAATAACTCCATTCTACTCTCTGTTGTTCTGTTGTCAGTGTTTCTTTTTCTGGACACAGCTCTGGTCACACGCTGTGTAGTATCTGCTTTTGGTATTGGGGCATTTTTACGAGTACGAGTACAGGAGCACAGTATCGGGCCGATACCAGTATCGGTGCATCCCTAGTCTTGTATACAGGTCTGGCGTGGGAGACCTAGCATATTGTTCATCCAACACTAGAAATCTCATCATCGAGAGAATTTTGCTTTTCTTTAGAGATCCTTCTTTTATTAGCATCATAAGAAATAATTTGGCCTCTTATATATGCCTTGAGGGCCTCCCACACGATTGAATCTGAAACTTTGGCCAATTTATTGACACTTAGAAAAAAACAAACTTTGGTCAGCAGTAAAGGAAACAAAATTCTCATCTGCCAAGAGGGAGGTATTAAAACGCCAGTAAGCCAAATTCAAAAAGGTCATGTCAAGAATAAAAGGAGCATGGTCCGATATAATAATACTTTGATATAAGCAAGACCAAACTCTAGGAATTAAACCGTTGTCCAGAACAAAATAATCAATCCGAGAGTAAGTGTGATGAACATTTGAGAAAAAAGAATATTCTCTCTTTTTGGCCGCGGGCAAGTCATATTTAGCGGTGGTGTCTTTCTTCACTTGTTTGGCTGATTTAGATGTCATTTTCTGCTTCCTTTGTTATTAACCGTATTATCTCATTACATTCAAAAAGATAAACAGGTAGAGGGTTATTAAATGGTAACAAAGAATAATCTGTACAGGGAACACAAGGTAGACGCATCTACTCCATTCGCATCCAGAACCGGAAATCAGTGACGCGTTTCTAAATGAAGATCACGTAGACAAAGGTGGCAGACAGCGCACCCGGTTAGTTTTCTTTATTTTACAAAAGCACAAAGTTTTGTTGTTATTATGTGTGTATACAAATAAAAGTAGACCCTTTACAGATTCGATTGATGTATTGCTCTTATCTGTACGATCAAAACTGAAGGAGTAATTTAAGTCCCTTTAGGGGCTTTCAAAAAAAACTGCAACAAAATGCGCCGGCGCGTTTGTTGACCCCAGAGGGTTAACTAAACGCTAACAAACAGAACTAATCTAAACAAACAATCATACAATCACTCATACATCGGGAAAGGGGAAATGAGACTGAGAATTAAGCTATGAAAAGAGTCAGTTAACCACCTGAGTAAAACCATCAGCGCCGTTTTACAACGGGGTTTATAGCTTATTCTAAACATTAAGTTAAATGTACGATACTTGCATTGCATCCGGACACTCGTCAATGACCAAGGCAGTCTCAGATGAAAGTCTTGATGGTTTCAAGGTTTGGACTTGCGATCACTTTCTTCCGTGTTTGAAGAGTGATGAACTCCAACAATGTTCTGACTAGGTGGTGATTGGGAGTTTCTTCCCAGGTGGAAATTGAAAAGAGAAGAGCGCAGCGCTCAAGAGACATCAGCTGAAATCCTTAGAGAATGGAAAGACGAGGCCACAGCCTGTCATCAAACCTAGGGGGTTCAGAAGAACCACAGATTGAGCTGTGTCGAGGCCTGCCATGCACGGCAGCGCCGGCTCTGGGACTTAGCAAGGGGGAAGTTTCTCTCTACATACTTTTAGGTCTGTGTTGGGTGAGGGGTCTGTGATTGTTTGTTATTCTAATGAATAATTGATTTGTTAAATCTAATGAACAATTGTGTGTCTGATTGGTCCAAATGCTACACATTTAAATAAAGCACGTAACTAAACAGAACATATAGCAAGCATGAAACACATTTTAGGCCAATCTTATGTCATACAAAATAAGCACTTCCATGGTATATTACGCACATGCAGGAAAAACACAATGGAAGGAGCAAACTCAGTCCTCTGCACAGTACAACCACATGCAACAAAAGGGCAAGCTGTGGGCACAGGTGCAGCTAATAAAGTTTGTGAGACAGTCCTGGGGTATGTTTCCTGTACAACGACATAACGTCTCAGGTTACGTATGTAACCATGGTTCCTCGAGGGAACGAGACGCTGCGTCGGAGGACGCTTCGGGAATGCCCTTCAGCGTGACCGGCTCTGAATCTCATGTGTAATCAGTCCAATAGATGGGCGAGACGTCACGGGCGGGTGACGTAATGATCAGGAAGCTATAAAAGCACGTGCGGTGAAACCAGCTTCAGCTTCTAGGAGTGAAGCAAGCGCTGGCAGAGATGCCGAAAGTATGGCCCCGAGACGCAGCGTCTCATTCCCTCGAGGAACCATGGTTGCATACGTAACCTGAGACGTTACTCTTCAGGAACTCCAGCTGCATTGGAGGACGCTTCGGGAACGAGAATGCCCACGCCGCCAGACTTTCAAATCTTCACCTAGTGTGGAAGTGTGCACAGCTAGAGCGCGAGAACAGAGGAGCCAGGAGTGGCTCGCATATCTAGGCCATAGAACCTGACAAAGGTCAGGGGCGTGGACCATCTCGCAGTGTCGCAGATGTCCTGCATCGAGACACCTGCCAAGAAGGCCTTGGAGGCCGCCACACTCCTTGTAGAATGAGCCTTGAACCCAGGAGGCGAAGGGAGATCAGAGGACTCATAGGCAATAGAAATGGCATCTACTATCCACCGACTGAGGGTCTGTTTTGTAGCTGGAAGACCTCTCTTAGGGGGACCATAGCATACGAGCAGTTGGTCCACTCTTCTCCACAGGGCAGCTCTGTGGACGTATGCGTCCAGTGCTCGTACTGGACACATACAGTTAAGCTTCTGCTGGTCTGGATCCCCGAAGGGACGAGGACTGAGGGCCTGGAGCACGACAGGCCGTACTGGAGGCCTCAGCCTCAGCGCACCGCGGAGGAAACGTGTAACTAGGGGGTGTCTGCCCACTGACTGGCCACCAAGAGGGGCATGGTAGGCCGCAATAGCCGCCACGTACACCTTCAGGGTGGAGTGGGTCATGCCCTGCGGAGAAACGGACCTGCAAGAACTCCAGCACTGTACCAACCAGGCAGTTAACTGGGTCGAGCTGGCGGTCTCCGCACCAAGAAGTGAAACGTTTCCACTTCAAAGCATACAGTTTCCTCGTTGAGGGAGCTCTGGATTGGAGGATGGTCTCAACAACCTCGGTTGAGAGACCGGAAGCTGAGTTGTGCCCCCTCAGGGGCCACACCCACAACTTCCACAGCTCCGGGCGAGGGTGGATGATCGTACCCTCCGCCTGTGAGAGGAGATTTCACTCCACAGACCGCGGGCAGGGTGGCCACTCATGACCGCACCCTGACCGGTGAGGGATGCGTCCGTCGCTAGCATTACACGGTGACAAGGAGCTCCCAGCACCGGGCCCTGAGACAAGAACCAAGGTTTCCTCCACATGTCCAAGGCACGTAGGCATCGCTGTGTGACCTTGATCATGCGAAGCGGGTTTTCCCTCGGGGAGACTCATGTACAGCAGGCCAAGAGGTATCACGTTGGACGCAGCTGCCATCAGACCCAGCAGTCTCTGAAACTGTGAGTGACCAGCCTTCTCTGACTTTCGCGACTGCGGTGAGGAACGACTCGATCTGAGCAGGAGACATACGTGCCTGCATCGTGGTCGAATCCCACACCACGCCACGAGATAAGTACTGAGATATTCTTTGTACTGGAGAAAGCAACACTTTTCTTGGCATTAAGTTTTAACCCCAGCTCTTTCGTGTGAGCGAGAATGACATCTCGATGTCGAACCGCCATGTGCTCTGATTGAGCTAATATCAACCAATCGTCGATGTGGTTGAGTCGTGCAAGTGTGGGGTGAGAGTGCAAGGCCAAAGGAAGAACCGGTGTTGGTAGGCTTTTGCCCCCAAAAGCAAACCTCAGGAACTTCTCGGAACGGTGAAGTACCGGCTGTAGGACCTGGACTCTGCTGCGCGAGGAGGGACCACGACCGGCAGGGAACGACCGTACTAGAGACCTCCGTAGAGGTAGCGAGCCTCTTAGTACCGCTACGTTTCCGGGCGGTAACTGAGAGAAGCGCTCGCCGGAGAACGCTGCACCCTAGAACACCGGCAGGGTTGGCAGACCGATCTCCTGAGGGCACTGAGGAGAGACAGGCACCATGTAATGCGGTGTACACCGCTCTTCCCCAGAGGGAGCTGGCCCTCAAAAAGTCCTAGGCCTTAGGCATCAGGACGTTTACGATGAAGACTATCCAGCGAGAATGACGGTCCGTAGAACCGCCTTCGACTAGAAGCCTTCGGCCTGGGAGCGCCACTCTGACTCTAGACTCTGTGGAGTACAAGAAGTGAGGCCCCCAGAATGAAGGGCCGGAACACGGTAGGTTGGGACTGCTCCGCCCAGCAGCCCCTGCTGACCGCCTCAACCTCCTCAGAGGAAGAGAGGTATACTCGTGCTCTCAATCGAGAAAATTTATTTATTTATTTTTTCCCAAGTTCCCCTGTATATCTAACTTCTCATAGTCAGATAAATACTTAATTTTATTCCTCAGAATTAAATGCAGTCAAACAACCAGAGGACTAAATACGGTCTGGTGAGTAAGATTCACATCAAAACCCGAATTATGTAATATAAGCGTTGCATCGGCATCACACCAACAACATCACGCCAACAACATCAATCTCCTCAGAGAAAGATGGCCGCATCAGCAAGCTCTCACTCAGAGGGGGAAGAACCGCAGCGGGGGCTTCCGAGCCTCGAGAATGAGCTCTAGATCTATGGAGCACGGGTGGAGATAGGACGAGCCGTCTCCAACCCGTCCACCAGATCATGTGCGATCACCACGATCTCAGTCGCCGCCGTGCCTCAGCAGCAGCGGGACCGCAATCGCAAGATCACAGGCACGGACACACTCCTCGGAGCGTGCCCGGCGAGAGCGGAGTGCTTAACAGCGGGAAAAGCACAATCCCCTGAGAGCCGACTGCATGAGCTCCGCTCCCCATTGATGCTGCTCATTATAATAGCAGGCATAATATGCTTGTGTAACTGATATTTGTGCAACTGGCGAGCTCTTCAACGCCCTCCATATCAATCTCCTCGGAGAAAGACAGGCGGAGCGTCACGCCCTCTCCCCGGGGGGGAAGTACCGCAGCGTGGGCTTCCGAACCCCGAGAGCGGGCGCTGGATCTGGTGGTTAAGGAAGTAGATAGGGACTCGCCCGTCTACATTCCCTCCACCGGATCTATATGCGAAACCCATGAGCACAGCCGCCTCGGCGAAAGCGGGGCCGGCACTGCAAGGAATGCTAGTGAAGGCTCTCTCCTCAAAGAGAGCCTTCTGAGAGCGAAGCAAGGCAGTAACAAATGCTACCAAAACGGGCCGTCAGCTCCTGTTTTTCTCGAGAGCTGACTCTGCGTGCTTGCTCCCAAGCAGACAGCAAACAAACTGTGTGTATCCCCACCTGTAAAGTAACGCGGGCAGGGAGGATGAGCGCTGGCTGAACGCTGCCCGCCCTCGCCTTAGGTGTCTGGTTTTGTCTTGTTTTTAGATTAGTGACAGACAACACTAAATAAGACTCACTAACAGATATCAGACTGACACGCACACAGAGCGCTTGCTGAATGACAAAAAGCTGAAGCTGGTTTCACTGCACGTGCTTTTATAGCTTCCTGGTCATTACGTCACCCGCCCGTGACGTCTCGCCCATCTATTGGACTGATTACACACAAGATTCAGAGCCGGTCACTCTGAAGGGCATTCCCGAAGCATCCTCCGACGCAGCTCGAGTTCCTGAAGAGGAACTCACTGATTAACCACCATAGTACGATGCATTGTTGTGGAAACTAACTAGCCAGTCATGACTGTTTCCCGAACACGGTTGCATCTCCATCGTTTAAACCACATTAGTTCAACAATTTAGGGCCGTTGTTAATAACGTCACACGGATGTGGTGGAGTAATAACTTCTGCTAATTAATTGATTCGAGATGTATTGAACATGGCACCTGATGACTAACTTACTATGTTTTGTTCCCTGTCATTTTGCTTAATTTGATGTTTGATTCATCGCGGGTTTCCTCTTATGTCATACTCCAGGGTTCAGAAGATGTGTAATAGCGCCCCCTAGTGTATAACAGTGAAAACACGAAAAGCCGTAAAAACTCGTCTTTGGCGGGGAAGCGTTGTCTTCTAAAAGACGAGATAACTCGTCAATGGCGGGGAAAGAGTTAATTGTTAACTCTTCATGATCTTTTCGCAAAAGCAGCATTGTCAGTTAGGGGTTCAAGCGTGAATAATTGAACAATGTATATTGCAGTGAGTCTGTCCAGTCATTGAGCAATTTTGAAGCATTTTCTTGTACTTTGTTTCAGTTAACATTTAATTAACATAACAACACAAACTATAACCTATATACTACTGCTCATTCAAGTTCAGATGAGGGAGATAAAATATGCATTCTTACAACCATCTAAAACATTTTATTATATAAACATAGTAAAGTAAACATTGTCATAATTTATCAGTATTAGTTCATAAGCAATAGCTTGGCATAAATGTGTGCTATGCATTGATTGCGAACCGCTCTTAAGCAGCAGTCTGAAGTGCTGCTGCGTGAGACTGGAGAGCACAACAGCGCCACGTTTCCCACGGTTAGATCAGAGGCTGGTTGCATACAAGTTTTAGACTAGTCAGTTAGTCATCTAATTTTTTTTTCTTTAAGACTGGTCAAAAATGGTTAAAATTCAGTTACATAAAAACTTAGTCTTATTCTATGGATTCAATTTAGACTAATCTGATTACCCCTTGGCTAACTGCAAGTTGGTCAGAATAAAAACACTGTCTTAACCCTTTAGGCGCCAGGGATTTTTTGGGAAAAATGCTGGATTTGACATCAAGATTTCAAAAGCTTGTGGCTTGAAAGGGCTTAAAGATAGAGATCTACTGTAAATTAGAAAAATGTTGGGCATGACCGAAAATTTATGTTGGGTGTAATTATACTTGTCTAATTTGCATATTATGACGTCATCAGAGGCGGCCATCTTGAATTTCATCATATTCAGGAAATAGTAGATATTGAATTGATGTTTGAACTTATTTGCATGTTTTTTTTAAATCTTTTTATCCTCATTCCAAATGATCAGAAAAGAGGAAACCAACAATAAAACAGGACAAAAAGTACTAAATTATTACGATATTACTATACTACACTGAACAAAATTATAAACGCAACACTTTTGATTTTGCCCCCATTTTTCATGAGCTGAACTCAAATATCTAAGACTTTTTCTATGTACACAAAATATCCAGCAACTTCGCACAGCCATTGAAGAGGAATGGACCAAATTCCACAGGCCACAATCAACAACCTGATCAACTCTATGCGAAGGAGATGTGTTGCACTGCGTGAGGCAAATGGTGGTCACACCAGATACTGACTGGTTTTCGGACCCCCCCAGACCTCCCAATACAGTAAAACTGCACATTTTAGAGTGGCCTTTTATTGTGGCCAGCCTAAGGCACACCTGTGCAATAATCATGCTGTCTAATCAGCATCTTGATATGCCACACCTGTGAGGTGGATGGATTATCTCGGCAAAGGAGAAGTGCTCACTAACACAGATTTAGACAGATTTGCGAAAAATATTTGACAGAAATAGACAAAGACTAAATGTCTTAGATCTTTTGAGTTCAGCTCATGAAAAATGGGGGCAAAAACAAAAGTGTTGCGTTTATAATTTTGTTCAGTGTATATAGTAGTAAAATGCATGTGAACAGTAGCCTACTTTTTGATCAGTAATATTCAGGAAATAATAGATATTGAACGGATGTTTGAACATATTTGCATGTCTTCCAAATTATCAGAAAAGAGGAAACCAACAATAAAACAGGAGAAAGTACTAAATTACTAACAGGCTCATCAAAGCGTTCGATCCAGTCCTGACACACTTCTTCATTTGTCAAATAAACCCAGCCACCATTGTCATCGCTATTTCCAGCCCTATTTAGATCCAGATCAACCCTGCGGTCTCTACCACATCTCCCGGCTCTCCCACACACAGCACTCCCACCTCTTTGGGGCGCTGGATCCAAAGAACTAGTGCTACTTCCAGCCCTATTTCTCCTACCCCTGCTGCCTCTGCCTCTAGCAACAGCTCTCCTATGGACACAACGACCACGTTCACTGCTGCCACCCCCGTCCCCGTTGGGCAAAGGGTCGAAATGATCACTTGTTTGTGCTTCGTGAACACTCTCGCCTTGCACGGCGGCACCATTGCGCTGCAAAGATGTACCGGGAGAAGCGCAATCATTAGACGACCGATCGTCATTTCCAAAAGGCAAATATTCCCCTTCAGAGTCAGAATTGGCGAATAACATTTGCAACACATCCTCACAGTACAACTTTTATTAGCCATTTGGTGATTTTCTCTCACAAATCTCACAATTTACTCACACGCTATGAACTGAACTGCTTCCGCATCAATGACACGATAGCTCATTTGCTCTGCTGTTTCCTCGAACACTTTGAATAGGAACATTACGTCATTTTGGTCTAGAATCGAAAGTACTACAATTCTGCCATCTAGTGGTAGTGAATACAAATGAGATGTAACCCCATATTAGGAACCACAGTCCATTTTATTAAGTATGACGTC
>NW_015507074.1:90176-113615 GCF_001515645.1 Sinocyclocheilus grahami
GAATTATCAGGTCAATTACTGGACGCACCTTGAACAGCCTGTCATGACCTGGCTGACCCCTCCCCATATACTCACTATTGTTTGCGAAATGGAGGAAAGACAGAATGATCTCAAATATGTTCCTAGACATTAGTTTGCCAAACCCAGGTGTGTAAATTGGCCAAAATTCTGCCCAGTAATCCTCAATTTCTGCCTTCTCTACCAGCCCCATACACAAATTCAGTGCTAGGAAGGCCTTCATCTCTGAGACAGAGACATCATACCAATTATGAAATCTGCAATTGGGTTTCAGCTGTTGGGAGTTTAGAAACTGATGAGCATATCTGTTGGTTTCATTTGTAATGAGGTTCCAGAAGTCATCAGTCAGAAAGACAGAAAGTCTAAGGGTGCAGCACTGGTCAAATCTTTCTCTCCTAGATAACCAACAGGCTCATCAAAGCGTTTGATCCAGTCCTGATACACTTCTTCATTTCTCAAAAAAAACCAGCCACCATTGTCATCGATATTTCGAGCCCTATTTAGAGCCAGATCACCCCTGCTGCCTCTACCACGTTTCCCGGCTCTCCAACGCACAGCACGGCCACGTCTACCGCGGCCACTCCCACCTCTTTGGGGCGCTGGATCCAAAGAGCTAGTGCTACTTCCAGCCCTATTTCTCCTACCCCTGCTGCCTCTGCCTCTAGCAACAGCTCTCCTATGGACACAACGACCACGTTCACTGCTGCCACCCCCGTCCCCGTTGGGCAAAGGGTCGAAATGATCACTTGTTTGTGCTTCGTGAACACTCTCGCCTTGCACGGCGGCACCATTGCGCTGCAAAGTTGTACCGGGAGAAGAACGACCACGTTCACTGCTGCCACCCCCGTCCCCGTTGGGCAAAGGGTCGAAATGATCACTTGTTTGTGCTTCGTGAACACTCTCGCCTTGCACGGCGGCACCATTGCGCTGCAAAGATGTACCGGGAGAAGCGCAATCATTAGACGACCGATCGTCATTTCCAAAAGGCAAATATTCCCCTTCAGAGTCAGAATTGGCGAATAACATTTGCAACACATCCTCACAGTACAACTTTTATTAGCCATTTGGTGATTTTCTCTCACAAATCTCACAATTTACTCACACGCTATGAACTGAACTGCTTCCGCATCAATGACACGATAGCTCATTTGCTCTGCTGTTTCCTCGAACACTTTGAATAGGAACATTACGTCATTTTGGTCTAGAATCGAAAGTACTACAATTCTGCCATCTAGTGGTAGGGAATACAAATGAGATGTCACACCATATTAGGAACTACAGTCTATTTTATTAAGTATGACGTCTTGTCGCAATTTAGCTACTTTTGCGCTTAGAGGGTTAACAAATAGGCTAAGTTTAAGCAATTGGCCCCAGGATGTTAGAATTCAAATGTGCACATCTACCACACAGGGCTGTGTTTCCCAAAAGCATTGTAAGCCTAAGTTGATTGTAGCTCCATTGGTTTCAATGGGTCTACGATTTACTTAAACTTACTATGCTTTTGGGAAATGCAGCCCAGGACATTGGTTAATTCATTGCTCAACATGACAGTAGATTTTTGTTATTGTTTTAGTCATCAAAATTTTTCTTTTTAAATTTAGTTATTTAGTTTTCATCAGTTAAAAAATGTTGTTGACGAAAAATTATGAAACATTTTTTTTTGACTGCTGTCAAGACATTTACAGAAGTTCTTATTGAGAATTAACAGAGGTAGGCTATAGATGTTAATTTTTTATTGAATGTTTCACTTGAAGTTACCAGAATTGTGATTAGTGGTACATTTATTTGGTTTCTTGACACTTTATGCTTTAGCCTTAATTGTTATCTGACTGCTGAAACTGTGTTATTATAAATTATATTTGTTATGGCAAGACAAAATATAATGAACGTAGGCTTCTTAAGGACTTCATACAATGACTCATATTTTATTGTTTTCTGGAGTTATAATAATGATTTATTTAAAAATAATAATAATAAAAGGCAATAATAAATCTTAAAAAAAACTTAAGGCAGTGTGAGTTAAAAGTCTATATAAAAAAATGATGATATTATAATATTTTGCAGATCACGCCATAATGCCACACTATTGAATCCGGGTCCTCCAGCGCTTTACCGTCTGAACACAGAAAGAAAACGGATTGATGAAACTGAGACAAAGGTTAATCGATGGACATATGGACAGAAAAAAAGAAATAAACAAAACAAAGTTATTCTGATGGTGGGAGAAACTGGCGCTGGGAAAACCACCATGATCAACACCCTGATCAACTACCTATTGGGAGTGAAGTTCGAGGATGAAGAGTTTTATCAGATCACAGAAGAAACTGAAGATAATAAAGAAGAGGAAGAAGTAGAAAAGAAAGAAGAAATAGAAGAAGAAAACGAAGATGAAGATGAAGATGAAGAAGTTGAAGATGTAGATAATTCACTATCCCAGACATCTGTAGTCACTGTTTATGAGGTGTTTGTTGAAGAAAACCCAACATCTCTGACCATCATCGACACTCCTGGATACGGACACACTGAAGGACTCGAGAAAGACAGAGAGATTTCTGAGTATCTGATCAGATTATTTTCAGATGAGAATGGGATTCATTATATTGATGCGGTGTGTTTTGTGATGAAGGCGACACAGAATCGTCTCTCTAGAAAAGAGCATTACATATTTCACTCAGTTCTGTCTCTGTTTGGTAGAGATGTAGAGAACAACATAGTGTTTCTACTCACACATTCAGATGGAGGCCCTCCAACAAATGCCCTCAATGCCGTTAAGAAAGCAGAAATACCCTGCAGAAGAGATGGGAAAAGAAAGCCTATTCACTTCTTATTCAACAACCGACAGAAAGAGATAAGAGACAAACAGTATGAACATAACTACAGATCATCATGGGAAATGGGAGTGAGAAGCATGAATGAGTTCTTCACATTCCTTGAAGAAAAGAACAGAAAAAGTGTTAGGATGACATTAGATGTTATGAAAGAGCGAATACAACTTGAGGCCTGTGTCTCTCATCTAAAGGCTAGAATCTGTGAGAATGAGTTAAAAAATAAAGAACTTACTCAGATTCAGGAAGCCCTTGCACAGAACAGAGACAAGATTCAGAAATGTCAAAGCTTTCAATTTACAGTCAACAGATGTTTCAAAGAAAAAGTTCCCATTGAAAATGAATGGGGGTGGAACAGAAATGCAACCTGCTGCAACGTCTGTCAGGAAAATTGTCATGAATGGAACTGCTGGTGGGTGGAAAATCTCTCATGGTGTGAAGTCATGAAATCGAACCACTGCACTGTGTGTACAGGAAAGTGTCATTACAGCAAACATGTTAGAGAGAACAAAAAATATGTGATCAGGACAAAGGAAACGAAAATGGCATTTGATGATCTTAAACTGGAGTATGAACACACTGGTGACCGACCTGAAACCAGCTTTGACAAAGGAATATATATAAATACTAAAATGGAACAGGAAAGTATCATGAAAGAGTCTGAGAATAAAACAGAAATAGAAGAGAAGCTGAAGAGCAATCTGGAGAAGATTAAACACGAAAAGTCCATCATGCTGCATGAAGCTTATATCAGCATTGTGAGTCTGTGTAAGATCTCATTAATAGCAGACAGCGCTTCCACTCTTCAGCATTTGGATTTCTTGATTCTCAGACTGAAGGAGGAAAAAAGAAATAAATGGATAAAGAACCTGGAGGATCTGAAGAAAACTGGAGATCAGCAGAAAAACAAGGGAGCTTTACGTCATTTGATGGATTACACTATGCAAAAAAACTAAGTTGTGAATAAATTACCATCAAAAGAATAAAAGCAACAAATCTCAAATTACAAGATGAAAAGCAGAACTGATATTTCTCTGCCAGGGAAAATAAGTAAGTTCCCTTACAAGAGGATATGATAAGTTCCATTATTATGTTACTTGATATATTTAATCTCTTTAGACTGATTACAAGATAACTGACACTTGCTTCTGACTAAAAATCTGCATTTTATCATATATTTAAAATGATTTAATTGTTTAGGTGGTTGATTGTTAAACTTGTGAAAGTTTCTTGTTGAAATGATTTTGTAACAGAATCACTTGTAACTTTTTGTCAGGGTGGGGATGAACTAATTCAACAGCTGTTAGCATAATACCTCTTTTTACTGTAAAATTCACTCAGAAATGTACATTCTGTCATCAGTTACACTTTCTCATGTCGTTCCAAACCCATTAGACTTTAATACGATTTTTTTCCTCTTGCTACTATAATACTGGAGAGTTTATTTTCATTTTAATAATTTATCACAGTCATTTAAATCTTTATATTTAAAAAATGTCCAGCTTTCTGTGTTTTCACTGTTATACACTAGGGAGAGTAAAGAAATGAGTAAAGAATCTCCAGATCAAAACACAGGCAAAGAAGATGATGATGATGAAGAAGATCTCACATGTTGATCAAATTTTTTATAAAGGATATATAAAATATTTAAAGATATTACTTTGCATGTTTGTGTAAGCCATTTTACCATGAATGAGAGCCAGGTGCATTTTGAAGGCCTCAAGGCCAAATGACTGTGTAGGTCTCGTGGCCTGTGACTGCGCTGAAGGATCTGAGGATCCTTAAATGCAGCCTGTGTGTGTTTTGCTTCAAGAGAGCAATCATACATTTGTGTTGTCTTTTACTTTCTTTCTTTCTTTTATATTCATTCATTCATTATAATAATTTATTATTTAATAATTTGTATTATTCCATTTAATCATATAATCATTTATAATAATCATTATTGTCATTTATATACCAATTTCATTGATTCATTAATTGATTAGTCGTTTACATTATATTATATTATTGTTTTTTATATTTAGTTTTTTCCATTGTTGTTTATTCTTATGACCGTGTGGTTTCAAGGGCTGTTTGTCTTCATTAATAATAGATACAAGGGAATGTTTATGGAAACTCAAGGTCTATGGATGTTGTTTTTAAGCAGTTTTGCTATAACAATACTTGTTGAATTTGTGTTCTTCAGACAAAGTCTGACCATTGAGACATACGCAACTAAGACTATTCAATAAACTCTGCTCCTTTTTATTATCATCACTTCGTCTCCTGCTTCTGCTCTTCACTGGTATTTTCCTCAGTCAACTTCTTGGCTGATAGAAGACTGTTAATAGAGTTTTGGGTATTTTGGGTACCAGACAAGACTACCTGTTAACAGGTTTTGGGTATTAGACAACTTCCCTGACGAGTTGTTCTGTTACCAGACAAAACAGATATTTTCTGACAGGATCTGGCATCCGGGACTGGATCTTAATTATCTTGCATGGAGGGATAATCTAACAGCGCTTATGAATAGACGATACAGAAGGAAGAACCGTAGGTGGAAGATGCTACATGGTGAGATGCATAAATATATACTGTGTGTAAAGCTCGTTAAAATCCTGACAGCTCATTAAAATCCTAAAATGTATATGCCGCTGCAACCTTGGGCACCCGGAAAGGGGTAGATAAGTTACAATGAAAGCAAGTGTTATGAAAACTAAAAAACAGTTGTGGAAAGTACTGGGAATGACGTATCTACATGCACATTAGACAGTGACCGATAACGATAACTTTTACAACGATGGTAGTTCTGGACAGAGAAAGATTCAGATGCAGTGCCTGACATCTTGGCTTTGTTGCTTTGTTCAATAAAGTCTTATTTCAACTTCTGGAACTCTGACTCCTAAACTTTATTTGGCAAGAGAGAGAAGGCTGAATCCTCCACCACAATGTAAGCAGATGCATATGGAAAATAATGCGATCATCAAAAATAAACAGCAAATATATAAAAACTGCCTAATGCTACAGAGTGAAATGTTGATCCAGGAAATGGTATAGAACTGTGAAGCTTTGGGGGGGGGGGGGGTATCTAGCATAGATACAGCAATCTACTGTATCTATGCTATAAATTTGATCCAGTTTTGATAAGCAACATTTTGAGCAAAAAGCTGAGAAAATTGTTTCTTTTTATGAAACTTACCTACATTCAAGTGTTGATTAAAAAAATGCTTGAAGCTAGAATAAAAAGGATTTATTTTTGGGGGCTTAAAAGCAGAGTCTCTGTTCTTTATTTTGATGTATTGCATGTTCAGATATTCTTTCAACAAAATATTTTGGGGGCATTGAAACTTTTGTGAAAATTATAAAAAATGTTGACGCTTTAAATGTTTGCATTTCTGAAACAATATGTTGAACACCAAAGTTGTAATCTACCTAAAAACACACTAAACAGAGAGTTTGTTGAGTAAAATTAAATAAAAAACTGAATTAGAATGAAGTAATAAATGTCACTGAAACTAATGAACAATTTAGTCAAAAGATTCTTGGCATGGTAGCTTTTCTGCAATGTTGACTGGCCATTAGGGACTACAGGTGGAAAGATATATCTGATTATAATGTGATGAAAAGCATCTTCTGGTTCTTGACAGAGATGGATTTGGTGCAATTGTACACTGTCCCTATCAAATAAACAACAAATAATGTGTATATATACAAAATATATGGTCACATGACAATAAAAGTGACCCACCCCCTGTATCTTGCAAACTGTACAATTTACCCACTGGCTCATCTTAGCCCACTCTCCCCTTTATGAAGTTTTCTCACCGGTGAGTGACACATGATGTACTGTAGTAATGTCGTCTCATCTGGTCTGTGCACGTTCATGCGTTCAGGAGGGATGGCTTTGGACGCGATTTGCAAGGAGGGATTTACGCTTTCAGTGCTATCAGGCTAAAGTTAGTTATTTTGCAAGATGTACTATTGCACCTTTAAAAGCACGTAAAGTGTCTTCTTTCATGTTGCAAATAACTTTAAAAAAAATGTAATGTCGAAATATAAGTGAAATATATTGTGATTAACTTGACTATTCAAGCTCACTGTTTGATATAGTTGGACAGATGATAGCCTGCAATATAAGCTGAAGTTGAAATTTCTCTTTATTCAGTGTAATGCAAAATCTGTTACTCCATTTTGACATCAATTAAAGTAAAGGACACCATCACTGTATAGACCACATTTTTAACATCTTATTTATATTTCAAATAAATTAGTAATGTTTAGAACTGACAAGTGTGTGTTAATAAATATTAATATTTTAATAAATGTTGTATTGTTTTATTTGTTACTGGTTTATTTTAGATGCCTACAAATACAGAGTTGCTACTCGCTGAATTGCCAGGCAGTCCATGTAAAAAATGCAGACCCAGTAGCTCAGGCAGCACTCTTAGCCAGGAAATGAAAAAAAATAACATTTGTCAGAATAATAGCTTAGCACTATTATTCCGTCCTCACAATGTCACAAGTTCAAGAGGGGCCACTGAGGGGATTCTTCTCCCAAATACTAATGATCTAATGATTACACCATTTATGTTAAGTACATATGTTTTATATACATTTACATGTATTTTATATACATATACATTTATGAAAGTACATTTAATCATTTGTAAGTCGCTCTGGATAAAAGCATCTGCTAAATGAGGACAATAGAAGCAATCAAAACCAACAAAAGAGCAATAATATGCAAGTGCTATGACAAGTCTCGGTTAGCGTAACGCAGTATATATATATATATATATATATATATATATATATATATATATGTATATGTATATGTATATGTATATGTATATGTATGTAGTATTTTATATACATATACATTTATGAAAGTACATTTAATCATTTGTAAGTCGCTCTGGATAAAAGCATCTGCTAAATGAGGACAATAGAAGCAATCAAAACCAACAAAAGAGCAATAATATGCAAGTGCTATGACAAGTCTCGGTTAGCGTAACGCAGTATATATATATATATATATATATATATATATATATATATACAGTAAGAAGATAGAAAAAGAACAGAGAAAGCTAGGGTTAGAGACTTTTTTATTCTAAGAAAACAAGCAGTTAGATAATGAATAGAGAAAGCAAGTGTTAGAGGGTCAAGTGTTGTTTTTTTAATAAATAAAAAAGAAAACAAATAGATAAAATAGAAATATAATAGAGAGTGCTAGAGTTAGAGGGTCAAATAAAGATGGAATACATGAGCTTTTAGCCATTTCTTGAAGATGGTTAAGGACTCAGCTGCTCGGGTTGAGTTGGGCAGGTCATTCCACACAAGGGAACAGTTGATGAAAAAGTCAGTGAAAGTGATTTTGTGCCTCTTTGGGTTGGCACAATAATGCGCCGCTCACTTGTAGAACGGAAGCTTCTTGAGGGCACATAGGTCTGTAGTAAATTTAGGTAAAGGGGTGCCAAACCAGTGGTGGTTTTGTAAACAAACATCAACGCCTTGAATTTTATGTGAGCAGCTATTGGTAGCCAGTGCAAATTGTGAAACAGAAGTGTGACGTGAGTTCTTTTCGGCACATTAAAGATTAATCATCTGTTTTTGAAGGAGTTATTGTTGATGTGCCTAACTGAATGTTGAAATTGTGATGAAGTGATGGTTTTGTTGAAACTACAAGCAGTTCTGTCTTGGCCAGGTTGAGTTGAAGGTGATGGTCTTTCATTCAGCAAGAAATGTCTGTTAGACATGCTGAGATACGAGCAGCTATCGTCGGATCATCAAGATAGAATGAGGGGTAGAGCTGAGTGTCATCAGCATAGCAGTGATAAGAAAAGCTATGCTTCTGAAAGACAGAACCTAGTGATGCCATGTAGACAGAGAATAGAAGTGGTCCAAGAACTGAGCCCTGAGGCATCCCAGTAGCTAGATGTTCCTACTTGGACACCTCACCCCTCCAAGATAGCTTGAAGGACCTATCTGAGAGGTAAGACGCAAACCATTGGAGTGCGGTTCCTGAGATGCCATTTGCCAATAGTGTTGACAGGAGGATCTGGTGGTTAACTCCTTGGGGTCGACGGTCGCGACAAGCTCACTTTTTTTAAGATCAGTGCGAAAGACACTAAAAACGCTCTGTAGATTTTGGTCACACAAATAAGCGTTATATATACAGTGGGGCAAAAAAGTATTTAGTCAGCCACCAATTGTGCAAGTTCTCCCACTTAAAAATATGAGAGAGGCCTGTAATTTTCATCATAGGTATACCTCAACTATGAGAGACAAAATGAGAAAAAAAATCCAGAAAATCACATTGTAGGATTTTTAAAGAATTAATTGGTAAATTCCTCGGTAAAATAAGTATTTGGTCACCTACAAACAAGCAAGATTTCTGGCTCTCACAGACCTGTAACAACTTCTTTAAGAGGCTCCTCTGTCCTCCACACGTTACCTGTATTAATGGTATCTGTTTGAACTCGTTATCAGTATAAAAGACACCAGTCCACAACCTCAAACAGTCACACTCCAAACTCCACCATGGCCAAGACCAAAATTGTAGACCTCCACCAGGCTGGGAAGACTGAATCTGCAATAGGTAAGCAGCTTGGAAAACTGTTAAGTGTCTACTTTTGTGTACACTCACAATAACAAAACTTTGTACTTTTGTAAAATGAAAACAAACTTCATTTGCGCTGTCTGTCTTCTTTGTCTCCACGAACTGATTTTAGAAACGCATCACTAAAATGAACTTAAACTCAGCAAATACTTGACAGACAGACATGAGAAATATATCTATAGAAAGCTTGAAGTGTCTATACTTATAAATGACGTCATATTGAAAACAAATATTCTGTGATAAAGTAATCCATATGAAACCAACACGATGTTCAGTCATTCCCGTCTAAACTCATTATCTCTGATGTGACCCCGCCCATGAGAGGCTTGCACCCTTCATATGTAAATATCCACGTGAGACACGCGCACATGTAAACGCCCACATCACTCCGTAAACACATCGTGAGGATGGTCAAGTTCATCTTGGCTACTTCGTTTCTGGAAGAAGACTCGCTGAGAGGAATAACACAGAATTTACCTCAGAAGAAGAACAAGATGCTACGCACTGCTTCATCCAGAGGACGAGATCATTCTGATGAGTAATAATGTTTCTTTTTTGCATTAGTTCACATGTTATTGTGACATAAACGTGAACACATTTACTGGCTTGGTATTTCCCAAACTATAATTTCTGACTAAAATGTTTGAAATGAGTGCAACATTTTGAATATAATCTAAATTTCATACGACACGATGATGTTTTCATGCTCTATAGGCTATAGGCCTAATATAAAACAATACGATATAAAAGTAACATGATTAATAACATTGCGGTTATGTATTGTAACCTGGAGACGTCACGTCGGTGACCGACGAATTGGGAATCCCTACCAAAGCGCCATGGATGCTGCCCCTTCCAGTGTCCTGTGCGAGCTGCCCGGGCCCCTTTTTGGTGTAGGCTGGGGCTCGCAACAAGAAGGCCAGTCACTGTTGTCGTAGCACTACCCACTCAGTGAGATTGGATAACACTGGGAAAATGTACCCGTTCCACTTGGAACAGGAACCTTGCAGAAGCCCCATCCTTCCCGAAGGAGGTTTCGGAAGCAGTTACACATATGAATAATCGTTTAGGTGCATATAGAAGATTAGAGGTGATTGTAAACCTCTTAGAAAATAGCAGGAAGCCTGCTGGTGAAACATAGGCTCTGAGGCTATACAGTGGACTTTACACATATGGGATCCACTTAGGTCTCTACATATAGAACCCAGCCCTCTACCGGTTCTCAAGAATTCAGCGAGTGAGGGCCTGGTGCCGGACGTTCCGCCACGTCTGTCTGCCGAGGGGATGGAGGAGCTCGACAGGGTCTACAGTACAGACACTCTGGAGGAGTTTTAGCAAGCCGACACTAAACTGGGGCCTCTCAGTGCCAATACCCGTTTGAGGTGAGAAAACAGGAGGATTCTGGCTCCACATGAAGGCTATAGAATCTAGCAAACGTGTTGGGGGTCGCCCAGCCCGCAGCTCTACAAATATCTGCCAGCGAGGTGCCACGAACCAGCACCCAAGAGGATGCAACACTTCTAGTAGAGTGAGCTTGCAACCTGAACGGGCAGGGCACACCCTGTGCCTGATAAGCCAGGGTGATGGCATCCACTATCCAGTGGGCCATCCTCTGCTTAGAGATGGCATTCCCCTTCTGCCAGCCTCCGTGACAGGACACAAAGCTTCAGGACCTCAGACCAGCTCTTTGTCTGTCTACATAACATCTCAATGCTCGGACGGGACAATGCAAAGCTAGGGCTGGGGGCAGCACTTGCAGGCTCACCACCTGATCCCTGAAGGGAGTAGTGGGAACCTTGGGCACAAAGCCGGGCCGGAGCCTCAGGATTACCTGGGAGTCAGCAGGCCCAAACTCTAGGCACGAATCGTCGACCAAAAAATGCGTGCAGGTCCCCTACCTTCTTGATGGAGGGCAGTGCAACCAGGAGCAGAGTCTTCATCGAAAGAAACTTCAGCTCAACTGATTGCAAAGGCTCAAATGGGACCTACTGTAGTGCTTCGAGCACCAGAGACAGGTCCCAAGAAGGTATAGAGGGAGGCCGAGGAGGGTTCAACCTTCTCAACCTCCTCAGAGGAATCTGCCAGGGAGGGGCTGTCACGAGGAGCATCAGTTCCGGGAATCAAGTCCGAGTGGGCCAATAGGGCGCCACAAGCAGGACCTGCTCCTTGTCCTCCCTGACTTTGCAGTGTATGTGCAAGAAGGCTCACTGGGGAAAACACATATTTGTGCAGGCCCTGAGGCAAGCTGTGTGCCAGTGCGTCCGTACCGAGTGTTCCCTCGGTCAGGGAGTAGAACAGCTGGCAGTAAGAGGTTTATGGAGAGGCAAACAGGTCTACCTGAGCGACTCCAAAACATCTCCAAATCAGCTGGACCGTCCGGGGATGGAGTCTCCATTCTCCGGGGAGCGCAGCTCATGAACAGCTTGGCAGGCCCGGAATGTGAATGGCACGAATCGACCTCAGATGCTTCTGACTCCAGAGGAGGAGGTGGTGGGTGAGTTGTGACATACGACGGGAGCGCAGACCACCTTGTCGGATGATGTACGCAACGGTCGCAGTTTTGTCTGTGCGGACCAGTACGTAAGCCCTGAGACGGTTCAAGGCAAGGCACACTGCTAACAACTCGCGGCAATTGATATGCCACTGCAGTTGAGGGCCCGTCCACACCCCCGAGACTGCTTGACCATTGAATGTGGCACTCCAGCCATTGGTGGAGGCATCCGTGTGTACCACAGCATGCCTCGAGACCTGGTCTAGGGGCACTCCTGCCCAAAGAAATGCAAGATCTGACCACGGGGTGAAGGTTTGGCGACAGGCCGGTGTAACTTGTACCCGGTGAGTGCCGCGCTGCCACGCCCACCTCGGGACTCGGCCATGAAGCCAGTGCTGCCACGCCCACCTCGGGACTCGGCCATGAAGCCAGTGCTGTGGCGGTCTCATATGAAGCAGCCTCATATGAGGTACGCCACATAACTGCCGCTGCAGCTGCCATATGCCCCAGGAGCCTCTGAAATTGTTTCAGTGGGACCGCTGTCCTGCTCTTGAATGAATTCAAGCAGTTAAGCACCGACCGCGCACGTTCCTCTGTGAGGCGTGCTGTCTGTTTGACTGAATCCAACTCCATACCGAGAAAAGAGATCTTCTGCGTCGGGGAGAGTTTGCTCTTATCCCAGTTGACCCAAAGGCCCAATAGGCTTAAGTGCCTGAGCACCAAGTCACTGTGCTCGCACAACTGATCCCTGATAGTTGAGGATGCAAACACCTTGCTCTCTTAGGGGAACAAGAGCCCCAAGTCCCTGTGCTCGCACAACTGATCCCTGATAGTTGAGGATGCAAACACCTTGCTCTCTTAGGGGAACAAGAGCCCCCTCCGCAACTTTCGTGAAGACACGGGGGGACAGGGACAGCCCGAAGGGCAGGGCCTTGCACTGATATGCCCGTCCTGCGCCACAGAAAAGCTCTGTGGCACGGAAGGATTGACACATGAAAGTATGCGTCCTTCAGGTCGATCGCTGCAAACCAATCTCAAGGACGGATGCATCCGAAGATTTGTTTCTGCGTTAACATCTTGAACGGGAGCCTGTGAAGGGCCCGGTTCAAGAAATGCAGGTCCAAGATTGGTCGTAACCCACCGCCTTATCTGGGTACAAAGAAGTAGGGGCTGTAAAACCCCGCCCTCATATCGGCTGGAGGGACCGGCTCTATCGCGTCCTTCACCAGCAGGACTACGATCTCCGTACGCAAGACATGAGCATCGACTGCCTTCAGTTATGTGAAGAGGACGCCACTGAACTTGGGGGGATGCCGGGCAAACTGAATTGCATAGCCGAGTCTGATGGTTCGAAGGAGCCAGCAAGACGGGCTGGATAGCGCTAGCCAGGCTTCCAGATACCGTACAAGTGGGACCAGCGGGACCACCGATATACCCGCAGTGGGGCAGCGAGGTGGAACGCAGGGACCCGGCTCGGGCAGCTGGTGGACCGACCGAAGCGCGGTCTGAGTGTGTGGTGCAACACTTAACTGGTTCCAAGGTTGGACAGAGGGTGTGTGAGTAGGGCCTTTGATGACGCTCTCGAACTGCCCACTGCTGCCCGATGGCGACAGAGGAGAATGAGAGTGATCCAGCTGTGGACCGTTCACAACTCTCTGTGCCCTCTTGAGACCCAGAAAGACCCTCTTGCTCTTTTGTTGAGTGTTTGGATAAAACAAAACAAAAGATTCTCCGCCCGGCCCTCCTCCGGGGAGGGAGTGGTATGTTCACCATCTCCCAAAGAGCAACCTCGTTCATCTCTGGGTCGCCAGTCTCAGGGCCTCTTGCTCTTCTGCTTACCGCCAGGTTTGATGGGGGCCTGGACGGGCGGGGCGGCCTGCCTACGCCCGGCTCCACAGTGCTGCTTGGCTGGAGGCTGCTGCGGATGCGGCGCGGGGGCGGACGCAGGGGGCCGCCCTAGGCGATGAGCAGGCTGGGGCGCTGCAGCCGGCGGACGGATGGAGGCAGCAGCTGCCTGCCGGGGCAGGATGTGTTGAATCGCCTCAGTCTGCTTCTGTGCAGCCAAGAACTGCTGGGCGAAGCTCTCGACTGCATGATCTGGGACACAGAGGCATTAAGGAACCAAACTTTGTCACCGTCCCTCATGTCGGCCAGACAAAGCCAGAGATGGCGCGCGTGGACATCGTACGACCCAGAGAACTCGCTGTGACCTTCGTCGCTCAGAGCGCGAGGTCAGTAGCGGTTCGGATTTCTTTCAGAACCTCCGGATCATGACCACCCTCGTGCAGGTCCTTCAGTGCCTGGGCCTGGTGGGCCTGCAGTAAACGCCATGGCGTGTAATCTCTCCACAGGCCGCATAAGCACCGGCGGTCAGACCAGACGAGTGCTTACAGGCTCGGGAGCTAAGGGCCAGTTTGCCCCGCCAGGTGGAAGCGGTACCAGGACACAACTGCATCGCTACCGACCGCTCCATCGGGGGATCTCCGAACACCCCTTGGCTGCTCCACCGTAAAGGGTGGTGAGGGAGGAGGAACTACTAGGCTGGTTTCTGGCAGAAAAAGAGGCTATCCATGATCTAGTGAGCTCCTTATGCACTTCCGGGAAGAATGGCACCGGAGTGGGGTGCTGAGAACCAGCAAAACCAATCATCCAACCTCAAGGGCTCGGGACAAGGTGGAGGTTTCCACTCTAGTCCTACCCTCTCGGCGGCCCGGGAAAGCATAGCCGTCATCTCCGGATCCCGACTCGGGCCTTGCTACCATCCCGGAGGGTGGCAGCGCAGCCGAATCTTCCTCTCCAGAGAGCTCAGACTCGCCGTCCAATGCAGCGATCGACATCCAATCGTCGGGAGGAGCCCCAGTGGATACGGCTGGTATGCTATTTGTGGAGGGCCCAATGTGTTCCTTAGGGCATACTTTGATTTTGCCATGCGCAACAGAGATTGTCAAGGAATTATTTGGAGAGGACAAGTCAAAACAATCGGCTAAGATACCATTATCAAATCAAACGTTGCATCTCAACAATGTCAAAGCTTTCTGCGCGACTTCGTGGTAATAACTTTGCACTTCAAATAGGCGTGTCAAAAATGGCACAACTCATTATGAATGGGAAAACGACATAAAAGAAGATTTTTTGTTTTGTAAAGAGCTCCGTACCACGACGACGGCAAACGATATTTTTGAAACTTTGGATAATTTTGTGAGATCAAATGAGATAAACTGGAGTGATTGTATTGGGGTCTGTACTGATGAAGCTGCCGCGATGACTGGCAGGCAGTTCGGGATAGTTCAGCATATCAAAGAGTTTGCTCCCCTTGCCGTTTCAATGCACTGCTTTCTGCACAGAGAGGTGCTTGCTACAAAAGAAATGGAATCCAATCTTCATGGAGTTTTAGATGTGGCCGTAAAAATTGTGAACTTTGTGAATGCCAGAGCCACCAACTCTTGGTTATTCACTGCTCTCTGTGAAGAGGTAGGTGCTGATTACCATGCCCTGTTGATGCACACTGACATGAGGTGGCTGTCCAGAGGGCGGGTGCTGATGCGTCTGTTCAGCCTGAGGGAGGAGTTGCGTGACTTTCTTGCGGACAAGAGACCAGACCTTGCAGAGATTTTGGACGATGACAAATGGCTCGCTCAACTCGGCTACCTTTCAGACATATTCGGTTAAATGAACAAGCTTAACAGAGCAATGCAAAGTGCAAACATAAACACTGTGGTGCAGCATGAACGAGTAGAGGCTTTCAAAAGAAAACTACACATGTGGAAAACTCCTCCGGAATCAGTGACATGTTTTAGCACACCCATGCATTTATTGCAGACAGACACTTGAATTTTAAAATCATTCAACATCAAATAACAATGCATCTATCAAAGATCCTGGAGAAATGTGATAGTTATTTCCCAGCTCTAACTGAGGAGCAGGCAGCTGACTTTGTGGATCAGAAACCCCTTCACTGAGAACATGGCAGAGTAGCTGGAAGCTTTGCTTTGTAGCGAATTTAGCTCACAACAGGAAATATGAATAATTAACCATAACTAATTATGATTAATTATTAATATTTTAGATCCACTGTAGATATTTAGCTGACCACTCAGGGTCAACCGTCTTGTCAATTCTAAGAACGTTAATTTCCTGGTTAAAGGAAATAACTTTCTTACTGTACAATTCTATAAGTTTGTAACATAAATCTGCATGATTATTGACTCAAGACTTCTGGAAGAGCTTATAAAAAATATCCTCTGATGCCAGTCTGAAAGCCCATTTCAGTGAAGTTCTGCTGGAATCATTCTGGTCTGAAATTGCAGAAGAACACCCAGTCTGTCACACAGCTGCAATGAAGGTGCTGATTCCCTTTTGCACCACCTACCTCTGTGAAGCTGGGTTTTCAACCATGACAGCCCTTAAAACCAAATACAGGGCCAGACTGACCCTTGAGAATGATATGCATCTTGCCCTGTCAAAGATCTCTCCACGCATTATTACTCTCTGCCAGCAGCAATCCTCACACTGATTGATAAAGCCTCACAAATAACATGCAAGTATTGAGGTGCCGGATAGCAGTCATTTTGTAATATCCTATATTTATTCTTTATTTCTTACACACTGGTGTGAATACTGATATTTTAGTTATTGCATTTCAAATAAGGCCAATTTATAGGCTACTCCTAGGCTTACGTTTTTAAATTACAAATGGTATTTTTGTTATTGTATTTTCAATATTATAGGCTATTATTTGTGCATAAACAGATCTGGTTATATTAATAAACATACTGTTTGTTTGAAAAAACTATTTTTTTTGTCATCCTTGCTGCAAACTTACAAGAGCGATAATATCATTAAATGTGAAGGGGGGCCCTAAAATATTATCTTGGAAAAAAGGTGGTCTCAGACAAAAAAAAGGTTGGGAACCACTGCCTTAGGGAGCTCGAATGGCTGCAAAGTGCAAGAGGAGTGGCGGTCCCTGGGAGGTTGGTTCCTCGGAAGGGTTACCGCCACTGTGATCCTCAAACCGCCCGTGCTACTGCCAGAAGTGGTTCTCCCCTGACTTCTGCCAGAAAGAGAACTAGATCGTGGCAGAGGTAACGGAACTCCATCCCTTTTGAGGTAGTGGAGCCTGGTCCGCAACTCCAGATGGTCATCTTCCTGCAATGGGAACATGACTCATCCACGAACGCTACTTCAGCGTGCTTAATGCCCAGGCACGTGACGCAGCGATCGTGACCATCACCCGGTGCCAGGTAACGACCACATCCAGAAACGCACGGGTGAAATGGCATCTTAAAAAAGATGTGCACCCGGCGCCAGGTAACGACCACATCCAGAAACGCACGGGTGAAATGGCATCTTAAAAAAGATGTGCACCCGGCGCCAGGTAACGACCACATCCAGAAACGCACGGGTGAAATGGCATCTTAAAAAAGATGTGCACCCGGCGCCAGGTAACGACCACATCCAGAAACGCACGGGTGAAATGGCATCTTAAAAAAGATGTGCACCCGGCGCCAGGTAACGACCACATCCAGAAACGCACGGGTGAAATGGCATCTTAAAAAAGATGTGCACCCGGCGCCAGGTAACGACCACATCCAGAAACGCACGGGTGAAATGGCATCTTAAAAAAGACATTCACCCGTGAATGCTCTTTTAGGATTGCTTGTTTAGTTGTGCTGAAGCACACAGGGGATATGGCCGCCGCAACACTACAGGGGGTAGTGCAGCCTGTAGTTTGCACCCACTCAACGAAGATCGACCAACCTGCTGTCGTGCCGTGACACCCGCACAGAAAAGCTTCTTTGAGAGCGCTGACTCGTTGACACACGAAGCTTGGCAGGAGCAGGACGATAACACTGCTCGGCTCAGAAGCGAAAAGCTGATTATGCGCTACACTGGCTGCCTACTTATACTCACGCTGTGATCAGCGGCAGCTGGATGTAATAATCACATGCCAATGTGCATTGGCTCATTTAGTTTACACTCGAAGTAGATTGGTCTCTCTGGCAAGATTCCCAATTGACTGAAAGGGAACAATGATTTCCCAAACTATAGTTCCTGACTAAAATGTTTGAAATAGAGTGAAATATTTTGAATATGGTAGGCAATTCATAGTATGTAGGTAGCACAGTTTGTGTTGAATACATGTTGACCAATAGTATGTTATAAGAAGCTGAAATAAGCACAAATGTCAGGGCATGTCAAAACATCTTAAGGGCCCCAAAATCCCCTCAGACCCCAGAGGGTTAAAGGAATAGTTCATCCAAAAATTAAAATGACCATTTACTCAACATCATGTCATTCCAAACCTGTATGAATTTCTTTCTACCAGGCCCGTGAAGAGGAACAACCGGTCATCTTGGCCGGGGACTCAGCCGTGACCGGCCATCTTGGCCGGGGACTCAGCTGTGACCGGCATGATGTGAGCAAGCTCTGGTTTGGCAGACGTGACGTGAGCAGGCCCTGGGGTAGCAGACATGATGTTATCAGACTCTGGCTTGGCAGACATGATGTGATCAGGCTTTGAATTTGCAGACATGACAGGAGTAAACTTTAACTTAACTGGCATGATGGGAGCAGGTCCTGGAGTTGCAGGCATGACGTGTGCAGGCTGTGACTTGGCAGGCGTGACTTGAGAAGGCTGTGGCTTGGCAGACATGACGTGAGAAGGCTGTGGCTTGGCAGGCATGACATGAGAAGGCTGTGGCTTGGCAGACGTGATGTGAGCAGCAAACAATAATCCGAGACACAGACTTGACTTGACTTGACTAGGCATGAACAGACTTGACTTGGCATGAACAGACAAGACTCACCAACAGCAGGTTACAACTTCAATACACGACAAGGGCACAATGGGAACATGAAGCTACTTATAGGAAACAAGAGGGTCACATGACAAGAACAAACCAATGGGAAACAAGTTACATGACCTAAGACAACCAATCAGAACATGACACAATGAACAGGGGAACCAATGGCATGAATACATGAGGGCAAGGGAAGCATGGGAAGCATGACAAAAACAGGGACCATGAAACAATTACAAAATAAAAGACATGGAAAACATGAACATGAAACAAAACACCACATTACAATATCTTCTTTTGTGTTTCACAGAAGAAAGTAAGTCATACAGGTTTGCAATCACATGAGGGTGAGTTAAGGATGATATAATCTATTAGAAGTAGGCCTACATTTTTTGCATTTTAGCTCAAAATCATTGCTTTACTGTTAAGTGCATTTCTGACAAAAATGTATTTGCTTTGAATTCAGTAATATCTATCATTATTTGTTTCTGTCCTGTTTTATTTATTCATTTACTTGCTCCAATTGAAGGCCCTATAACCCAGCAAAACATTCATGGGGGAACTTGTGGGCTGGCTATGTCCTGGGCCGAATTATAACCCCATTCCAGCACTGCCTACACACTGCAAAATCCACTTGCAGGAAGTATAATTCCCTTCCTAAATAATACAATCAGTGTATAATGCATAAAATAAAACATTAAATTCAGAAGTGTCTGTGAAGCACTTTTCACAATTAATATAATTCCAAAGAAACATGTTGAAATTATATAGAACTGTAATAACGCATCGACAGATGGGCTGGAACAACCTGGAAGTCATGCTGTAGACTACTTGAAAAATAATCTGTTGACCAATTTTAGAGTGCGCTGTATTGATATTACTAAATTACTATATAAATTACTAATAAACCAACAACAATATTTTTTTTTGGTGGTGGGACAGGGGGTTGAATAAGTGTCCTCTTTTTTTTTTTAAATAACGGTAAATACCACTTTATTTCTGGGTGGCTAATTTTCAATCCTGACAAATGAATTAATTATTATCAATGTATCACTTTGTAAAACATTGATGCTTTTGGATTTAAATCTTTAACTAAGTAAACAACAAATAATGCAAACAAACGGCCGCTATCATGTTTGTTTTGTGATCTCGCTATTTCCAGTGATTTATTTCTGATTAGTTTTCTGCTAACGTCTCTTTGTTGGTGAAATGATGGGGTTGTGAGACTTTGTTCCAAAGAGGCATTTAAAGGGCAGGTTTTAGTGAAGCGTAGCAGAACTTCTGGCCCGATGGTAAAACACAACTTGATTTTGGACTCGGTGCTACAGGTCTGAGGCTAATAGCCTGCCCCGGCCCGTTGAAAGCACTGCCTCGCACTGGCCTGAAAAGCGGCAAATTATATTAAGACTCTGGGACCTGCTTTCTAGGTGGCTTATTAGGCCACTGATGTAAGGACTGGCAACCTACAATTAACAGAAAAGAAAAATACCCCTCAAACAGCAGATAATCAAAGGCAATTTGCCAATTAACTAAAATGCTTTCATTCAGAAGGGTATGTTTAAAAAATCTAGACCATTTGAAACCTTGAGATCCCTAATCCAAAGAGCACTTTCAATTTCAATAGTGATGAGTACCTAAAGTTAAAGTGTTGTTAGTGTTGGTATTGTAATCAACGTTATCATTAAAAAAAACAAGCTTATCATGACACACCTGTTCTTTGATGTGAAGGAAGCTGACATTTGCCTGTTGGAACACTTTTGACAGCTGTGCAAGATGTGGCAATATATCAGCCTGGAGGTACAAAATGCCACAAACCTGTAGGTCGCACAAAAGGTGTACAGGCCCTTTGCGACTGGGCATCGTTTAACCACTGCCTCCTGTACAAATGTGGCAAGCACAGCTGTGCGATTTTGGACTGTCTCAATGGCCAGGTGCCGAGATAGCCACCTTGTGTATTTTACTTCCTGGAAATAATAAACCAGTGTTATGTTAGTATTAGGGCTGGGCGATATGGCAAAAAAAAACCTTTCACCATGATGCAAACACGAAATATCAGATAGGGTGAATTAACCCTTTGACCCGTACGATCACACCGGTGTGATCAGTCTTGGCTGGTCCCTGAAGCGTACGATCACACCGGTGTGATTAGAACTTTCAGTGCGTCACGTCATCAACTGCTGAATTTAAATCCGATTTTGCGCGGAGCCAGATTGGACGCGCTGAGCGCTTGTCATATTATGACAAATATTCATTGTTTTCAACCATATAATACTTATTTTAGGTTTCAGACATTTAAATACACATAAGTACTAGCAAAACCATACATTTACAGTTTGTAAAATGCACGTTGATGTTTATGGAAACGGCAATAATGATCCTTACAAATATACTCTGACGACATGTTTTTATTGATATCATATACAGATTGTCTAGGTAACTATAAAGTTTACTCTGCTCTTCTCCCAGTTTACCGGAGACCTACTTTAACGTGTTTCGGGAAGATAGGATGAATTAGCGTGTTGTAAATCCCACAGCTCGGATTCAGCGCAAACTAACATGGCGGCGCCCATCACCCGGTATAGATAAACTAACACGGTCGATATAAAAGTGTTTAAATTACCAAACAGATTTAATTGCACATATTTCAGAATCGGAATATCAGATATTTCATAATATAGTGAGCATGTTTGTGAATATTTTGAATAAAACAGGAAAAACGAGATAAAAGCGATCCATGTGTCACACAGATCTATTGTGGCTGCGTTGTGTCACATGACAAGCATGATGCGTCACCATGGAAACAATAAGGCGATACATTTTAAAATAACGGTCGCCTAAAAAAAACTCACGCTGGGGGCTCAGCTACAATATTTTAAACTCACGTGCGAAAGGGTTAAGGGTGATTGGGACAGTTTTTGAATTTCTGCCTTGTGTTGGGCTGATGTTTTTAATTTATGGCAAGAAAGCTTACACATGATACAATTCTGTAATACTGAAAATATTACTTATCTATTTGTGGAGAAAACACATTTATATCATGTAAGGGAAACAGGTCAATTTAGCTCAAAGGGAATCATTTATGTTTTAATAGGGAATTTGGATAGAATCACTGTTTTACGGCTGATCACTGAATCGACCAGCGATTCATTGAACGAGCCGTATAACATCAATTCTGCAATGGATATTAAAATCCAAAATATAGTGAAAACACTATTAATTAGCACAGTAACAAGATCGGCAGTTTAAGACATTGAAAAGTATCTTGTGTTTTGTGCTTACTAGTTAATATCAATAAGACTTTATTGCATAAATCTAAGACATATAAACTAATCTAACACATAATCACACGCACTCACACATTCATACAAGTTGCAGGAAGAGAGAAAGTGAGAAAAGAATGAGTTTAAGAGAATGAAAATGTGAAATCCCAATTTTATAGCAATATGTGCAATTGCATAGACCTGAACAACCATCAATCACTTAAGAGGTTAAAATTTATATTAAATGCAACTGATCAGCTAGAATCTGGAGGTACTTGTGTTGCTTGTTTTAGGGGGTTCCCTTGTTGTCATCATTGCAGAAAGGGGTTTCCCGAGGTTGCTGATTGGCTGGAAGTTCAGTGGTCGTTGAAGTGATGTCTTTGGAAGCCAATGGTTCGGTGTTGGCTGAAGATGAGGTGTTGTGGGCTGGTTGAAGTTTTGAGGTGGTCACAGACTCGAGGTGAACTCGGAGACACGGCATGTCTGTCCAAAAAGTTACACAAGCATTCAGCAAAGAAAGTATAAAGCTCCAGCAGAAAATAAGATGACTAAAGTAAAGACAAACAAAAGTGAAAGCAGATCGAGTTATAGACTGTGTGTTCCTTCATGCCCCACGCTACATCACGAGCGGTGATACACACAGTTTGTGCATGGTCTGCTTGGGAGCGGAGGGGCCGAGGCCCGGGGAATGGATGCTTCACCCCGAGGTGGTGAAGCAGATATGGAGAGTTTTTGGCCAAGCTCAGGTGGACTTGTTTGCAACCTGTCAGACATCGCAATGTCCCCTCTGGTTCTCTCTGACTCATCCAGCTCCACTGGGGCTGGATGCTTTGGTACAGACTTGACCGAGGCTTCGTCTGTACGCCTTTCCCCCCGATTGCTCTGCTCCCGGGAGTTCTAGAGAGAGTGCGTCGGGACGGGGTCCGTCTATTGCAAGTAGCCCCGTTCTGGCCGGGCCAAGTATGGTTCTCGGACCTGATTTCTCTCCTCGATGGCACTCCATGGGAGATATCCGTCAGGAGAGATCTCCTCTCACAGGCGGAGGGTATGATCCTTCACCCCCGCCCAGAGTTGTGGAAGCTGTGGGTGTGGCCCCTGAGGGGGCACAACTCATAGCCTCTGGTCTCTCAACCGAGGTTGTTGAGACCATCCTCCAATCTAGAGCTCCCTCAACGAGGAAACTGTATGCCCTGAAGTGGAGACTCTTCACTTCATGGTGCGGAGACCGCCTGCTTGACCCAGTTAACTGCCCGATTGGTACAGTGCTGGAGTTCTTGCAGGCCCGTTTCTCCGCGGGGTTAACCCACTCCAAACTGAAGGTCTATGTGGCAGCTATAGCGGCATACCATGCCCCTTTTGATGGTCACTCAGTGGGCAAGGACCCCCTGGTTACACGTTTCCTCCGTGGTGTGATGAGGCTGAGGCCTCAGGTACGATCTCG
>NW_015507074.1:113647-119787 GCF_001515645.1 Sinocyclocheilus grahami
GCAGGGTTAACCCACTCCACCCTGAAGGTCTACGTGGCGGCTATAGCGACCTACCATGCCCCTCTTGATGGTCACTCAGTGGGCAAGGACCCCCTGGTTACACGTTTCCTCCACGGTGTGATGAGGGTGAGGCCTCAGGTACGATCTCATGTCCCTCCTTGGGACCTCGCTGTGGTGCTAGAAGCTCTTTGTAGGCCTCCCTTTGAGCCTATCGAGGAGATATCGTCTTCTTACATTAAAGAAGTTTCTCTTGGCTATATCTTCTCTAAAGAGAGAGAGGGATCTGCAGGCCCTTTCTGTGGCCCCTTCCTATCTCGACTTTGCGCCCGGTCTGGCCAAAGCTTTTTTGTACCCTCGTGCGGGATATGTCCCTAAGGTCCCTCCCTCTACACCACGGCCTGTCGTACTCCAGGCTTCTTATCCTCCTCCCCTCAGGGAGCCCAACCAGCAGAGGCTTAATTGTATGTGTCCAGTGTGAGCACTGGATGCATACGTCCACAGAGCTGCCCTGTGGAGGAAAGCGGACCAACTGCTTGTGTGCTATGGTCCCCTTAAGAGAGGTCATCCTGCTTCCAAGCAGACCCTCAGCCGGTGGATAGTTGATGCCATTACTGTTGCCTATGAGTCCTCTGATCTCCCCTCACCATTGGGGGTCAAGGCTCACTCAACAAGAAGTGTGGCGGCCTCCAAGGCCTTTCTGGCAGGTGTTCCTATGCAGGACATCTGCAACGCTGGTCTGGTCTACGCCCCTCACATTCGTCAGGTTCTATGACCTAGATTTGCGAGCCACTCCAGGCCCCTCTGTTCTCTTGCCATAGCTGTGCTCTTCCACACTAGGCAAGGATTTGCAAGTCTGGCGGCGTGGACATCTCGTTCCCCTAGCGTTTTCCAACGCAGCTCGAGTTCCCGAAGGGGAACTTCCCAGGTTACGTATGTAACCATGGTTCCCCGAGGGAATGAGATGCTGCGTCGCAAGGCCATACTTCCGGCATCCCTACTAGAGCTTGCTTCACTCCTAGAAGCTAACACTGGCTGCACCTCACATGCTTTTAAAGCTTCCTGGTCATGACGTCACCCGCCTCTGCCGTCTCGCCCATCGATTGGACTGATTACACATATGATTCAGAGCTTGGTATCGCTGAGGGCGTTCCCCTAGCGTTTTCCGACGCAGCGTTTCGTTCCCTCGGGGAACCACGGTTACATACGTAACCTGGGACATTTTACTTCTCATCATAGAAGTGGGCGTGCAGGCTGAAGCATGCTGGAACGGCGCTAGAAGAATTCACAGGCAAAAAGCGATGACTAAAACCATAATTTGATGGTGTCCTGAGTATTTAAACCGGGCTGTTGGACACATCTCAAATGGTGTCTTGACCAATTAGACATTGTCTTAGATCGGGGTGTTGCTATGTTTCTCCTCCCAATACATAAGTTAACAAATTATCTTATCAGTCACATGGTCCGAATTTTCCCGCTCTTGCAGAGTATAATTTGGACATAAATTATGTTTTGGTCCTATAACCAAAATATTATATATTTTACAAAGTATTGATTGATAGAAACGTTTAAAGCATGAATTTTCAAACTCATACATACCCAACATGAATATAATCCTATAAACTATTCAATAGTTATTCAAAATACATACACAAGAAGTGATTAGGACATGATAGTCAAATGTGTAGGTTACATACATGATATAGAGTTATGCATAGAAGTGAAAGTTGCTCATAAGTTCTTTTAGCAGCATTTTGGTGCATATATACATGTACAGGCAGTCTCTCTGCCATTCTGTGAACGTGAGGGTGTGTTCTGTGAGAAGCAGAGATCAAAAGAGGACTAGAAGGAATCTCAGTCTGGTTCTTGTCTCCTAGGTGGGGGTGGGGGTCAATCCTATCACAGATTTACATGTGATGGTCATGCTGTGCATCTCTTTGACCATCGAGCGGACTGGACAGAAATGATTATCAAAAATGCTTGTGTTTGCAGCGCACACTTCTTATTAGAAAAGGTTCAATAAGTATTTTGTTGTTATGGACAAATCTACAGATTTCTTGCCATATGCATACATTTTTTCATACACGACAGTCGTGAGATGCAAGAAACGTGTGTAAAACAACAAACTGACAATTTATATATAATAATTTGTAATTGTATATACATTGTTGTGATTAATTGTGGCTGGAACAATAATGTAGCTGGAAAAATAGTTGCCTGCTGAAATTGAAATGTATATACATCTTCATCATGACTAGATAGACGCGGTGAGTTTGTCTTTACTATACATGTTAGATGTGATCACCTCATAATAACAATCCTGTCAGATCGTCCATCCTTTGAGTGAGAGTATAACGTTACAGGTCGGCCATCTGGTTTCGTTAATGTTAACCTTTTTGACATGTTTCAGTGTTGTTGATGCTCAGCAATGGCATGGACACGATGTTGTCTGGGGGTTTGGCAAAAGGAGAGTGGGACGGTGGGCAGTGCTCGGGGTAGTGACTGAAGGCGGTGACTGTGTAGTTCTGACGTCAACTTTTTACAGAGGTCACAATGGTTCATGAAAAATCACAACTACTTTATGCAGGCTGTGTGCATTTTATTGTGGACAGACTATAAATTAACTGTAGTCCGGAGTGACATGTAACAGTCTGTGTGGTGTGAGAGTCAATGTATTGAGCGCGTGACCTCTGGTGGTGAGTGAACGGAAGTTCATAGAGTGGTTTCGTGACATAGCCCCCCCCTCCAAGGAGCGGCTTCCAGAAGCTCCCAATTCAAAACAATCCAGGAGGGCGGTGGAGCGGAGGCGGAACAGGGGGAGGGACGGAGGGCCAGGTCCACGTGGAAGTGGAGAGACCAGAGACTGGGGCAGAGCAGGGTACCCAGGCTGAACCGGCGCAGCAGGACACCAGGACAGATCCGGCAGTATGGGTGGAACTGAGGACCACCACGGCGGAGCAGAAGACCACCAGAGCCAGACAGGAGAACACTACCGCGGAGCAGATGGAACAGGCGGAGCAGAAGACCACCACAGCAGAGCAGATGAAACAGAAGGCCACCACGGCGGAACATAAGACCACCAGAGCCAGACAGCAGACCACCACGGCGGAGCAGACGGAACAGGTGGAGCAGAAGACCCCCACAACGGAGCAGAAACCCCTGGTAGAAACTGGGACCTAGGGAAAACTGAGACACAAGAAACAGAAAGAACATATACGGACTCAAGGACCGAGGCAGGGAACACAAGAAGTCCATCAATATTTTCCCCATCGACAACTGAGCGGGCAGACAGTTCATAAGCAAGCTCACTGATCAAAACGAGACAGGCAGACAGTTCAAAATGTAACTCATTGATTGGAACTGGACAGGAAGACAGTTCAAAATCTGACTCATTGACTGGACCCGGACAGGCAGACAGTTCAAAATTAGACTCATTGACTGGAACTGGACAGGAAAACAGTTCATAAACAGACTCCCTAACTAGGACTGGCAAGACAAACAGTTCAGACACATTTGGAGAAACAGAACAAGCAGACAGTTCATGAATGGTCTGTATGACAGTGACAGGGTTAACGGGATAAACATGTAGTGCATTTACAGTTTCTGGGCTCACAACTGGACTAATGGAGCAGATAACAGGTTTCTTGTTGGGAACTGGACAGACAGATGGTTCAACATTAGACTCATTAGGAGAAATGGGATAGACAGACAAATCAAAACCTGATTCATAGGTTGATCCTGGACAGACTGACAGTTCATGATCAGACAGATTGACAGAAATGGGCAAGACAGAGTTTAAAATCAGCATCTAGACAGACAGACAGATCACAATCAGCCTCCAAGGCTGATTCAGAACAGGACGAGAGTTCGCAGGTGGCCTCATCGGCCGGTTCAGAGCAAAGCAAGAGTTCACTGACGGCCTCCATATATGTGACAGGACAGGGATTCACAGATGGCCTCCATAGCTGTGACAGGACAGGCAGAGAGTTCACAGATGGCCTCCATCGGCGTAACAGGATCAGAATCAGACTCAGAATTAGCTTTATTCGCCAGGTGTGCACAAACACACTAGGATTTTTATTTATTTATTTATTTTTATCAGGTGCGCCTGGTACATACACACATGCATACATACATACATACATACATACATACATACACATCTGACATGAGAACAGAAAAAAAAACATTTAAATAGTAAGACTTAACAAAAAATAATGTGTATGAATCTGGAACAGTAGATTTATGTACAGATTTGTGCATTTGTACTCTATATAGAATTGTATAAATAAGCGATATCCATATGTATTTATATAATACTTGAGAAAAAGGCAATAATTAAAGATGAAGAATGAATTACGGAAATTAATTACAGAACACAGGTAATGATTCATGTGTTAGCTGTTTAAGCTGGAGATGGCATTGGGGAAAAACTGTTTTTATGCCTAGATGTTCTAGTGCACAGAGATCTGTAGTGTCTGCCTGAAGGGAGAAGTGCAAACAGGTTGTGTCCGGGGTGAGAGGGGTCTTTGATGATATTACCTGCCCGTTTCTTCACTCTGGAGTTGTACAAGTCCTGAAGACTGGGCAGATGCACACCAATGATCCGTTCTGCTGTCCTAACAGTCCGTTGCAGTCTTAAATCTGATTTGCTGGCTGACCCAAACGAGACAGTTATACAAGAGCACAGAACCGACTCACGTTGACTCAATAATAGCAACCTGTGGCAGGTTGAACTTTTTCAGCTGACAAAGGAAGTACAACCTCTGCTGGGCCTTTTTCACAATGGAGTCAATGTGAATGTCCCGCTTCAGGTCCTGAGAGATGGTTGTGCCCAGGAACCTGAATGACTCCACTGTGCTGTCCATGATGGTGAGTGGGGGGAGAGCAGGGTGGTTCCTCCTGAAGTCCACGATCATCTCCACAGTTTTGAGTGTGTTCAGCTCCAGGTTGTTGTGACTGCACCAGACATTTACCCATCCAAAGTGCACACACACAGCAGTGTGAACACACACAAACCGTGAACACACACCCGGAGCAGTGGGCAGCCATTTATGCTGCGGCGCCCGGGGAGCAGTTGGGGGTTCGGTGCCTTGCTCAAGGGCACCTCAGTCGTGGTATTGAAGGTGGGAGAGAGCGCTGTACATTCACTCCCCCCACCTACAATCCCTGCCGGTACGAGACTCGAACCCACAACCTTTGGGCTATGAGTCCGACTCTCTAACCATTAGGCCACGACTTCCCCACAGAGGAGTTTGACAGAGGAGTCAGTAGAGGTGCAGTCATTTGTGTCGAGGGAGAGGACGCAGCCCTGAGGAGCTCTGGTACTGATGGTGCAAGTTGGATGTGAGTTTTCCCAGCCTCACTAGCTGCTGCCTGTCTGTCAGGAAGCTGGTGATCCACTGACAGATGGAGGTACAGAGAGCTGTGTGAGTTTATTCTGAAGGGTGTCCGGGATGATGGTGTTGAAAGCGGAGCTGAAGTCCACAAACAAGATCCTTGCATAAGTCCCTGATTTGTCCAGATGCTGGAGGATGTAGTGCAATCCCATATTGACTGCATCATCCACAGACCTGTTTGCTCGGTAAGCAAACTGCAGGTCCTTCAAGTAGGCCAACACCAGTCTCTCAAATGACTTCATGACCACAGATGTTAAAGCAACAGGTCTGTAGTCATTAAGTCCTGTGATTTTTGGTTTCTTGGGTACAGCGATGATGGTGGAACATTTTAAGCAGGAGGGGACTTCACACAGCTCCAGGGATCTGTTGAAGATCAATGTGAAGATGGATGATAGCTGGACAGCACAGGCTTTGAGGCAGGCTGGAGAGACACCGTCTGGACATTTGGCTTTCCTTATCTTCTGTTTCCTGAAGACTATGCATACATCCTCTTCACAGATCTTGAGTACAGGCTGAGAAACAGTAGGGGGGAGGGAGGGGGAGGGTGTTGATGGCTACGCTGTTAGACAGTCAGAGTGGGTGTGGGGTGTCAGACCAGTCTTTTCAAACCTGCAGTAAAACTCGTTCAGGTCTTCAGCCAGTTGTTGATTGGCCTCAGTGCTGGGGGATGGGGTCTTGTAGCTGGTGATGGCTTTCAGGACTTTCCACACTGATGTAGAGTCATTACTTGAAAGCTGTTTTTTT
>NW_015507074.1:119875-122461 GCF_001515645.1 Sinocyclocheilus grahami
GTTTTGCACTGAACCAAGGTTTGTCGTTGTTAAATGTTAAATAAGTCCTGGTGGGAACACACATATCCTACATTAGTTTCTGTGAGGACGTCACGGTGTCAGTGTGCTCATCCAGATCAGTAGCTGCAGCCTCAAAAACACTCCAATCAGTAACTTCAAAGCAGGCTAGTAAATCCTACTCTGCTTCAGCAGTCCATCTCTTTAAATTTTTTACTACAGGCTTAGCAGATTTTAATTTCTGCATGTAGGCTGGTAGAAGATGAACCAAACAGTGATCAGAGAGTCCCAGCGCTGCTCGGGGGACAGAGTGGTATGCATCCTTTAAAACAGTGTAGCAGTGGTCTAGTATATTGCTGTCTCTGGTGGGGCATGTGATGTTCTGTCTATATTTATGCAGTTCACGGGTGAGATTAGCTTTATTAAAATCACTGAGAACGATAATGAGAGTCCGGATAACGTTGTTCTGTGTGTGTGATCTGATCGGCCAACAATTCTAGCGTGGCGCTCACATGCATGTCAGGAGGAATGCACACACTCACCAGAATAAATGAGGAAAACTCCCCCGGTGAATAAAAAGGCTTACAGTTAATGAAGAAAGTTTCCAAATTTGGGCAGCACATCTTCTTTAAAACGGACACGTCTGTACACCAGCCTTCATTGATATAAAAACATAATCCACCACCTCTCGTTTTCCCCGACGACTCGGTCTGCTCTGAACAGCTGGAAGAAGTTAGATGTAACGCGGGATGGCTCCGTTCAGCCAGGTTTCCGTGAAGCAGAGCGCAGCGGAGTTTAAAAAGTCCTTGTTTGTGCGGGTGAGGAGTCGTAGTTTGTCCGATTTATTTGCTAGGGAGCGGAAATAATTTTTTATTAAATACTGTCATCAAAGACGGCATTTGAAGCTAACCGCAGACGTTTAAATGGACAAAATGGATGAAACCTGCTATGATTACCCGAATTTTAAAGCATAAATTTGATTTGAACAATAGGTCTATATAATATTCATATAAGGGACATATTGTATTAGCCCTACAGTTGAAATACATGCATAAAATGTTATAGGTTAAATAGTATTTCAACTATTTTATTTCACAATTCTGACTTTTTTTCTTGCAAATTCAAGTTTATATCTCCTAGTTCGGACTTTATAACTTTTCAACTCAACAATTGCGAGTTTGTCAATTCTGAGGAAAAAAAGCCAGAAGTGTGGGATTATAAACTAAAAAAAATAATGACGAGTTGATTTTTCTTACCAGAATTGTGAGATGTAATCTCAGAATTGCAAGAAAAAAGTCAGAATTTTGAAATATAAACTCAAAATTAAATTTTTTATTCTTTTATTCCATGGCTTGAATAGATTGCTATGTAAAAACGGTCATTTTCTGCCACCAGGTAGACTCCGCCCACAAAAAACGTCATCACTGTTTGCAAACACTGAAATTGGTCTATATGTTTTTTAAACTTAGATAAAGAATGCAGAGACAATTGTTCAGGCAAGAGAGGCAGTAATGAATGAGAGGGACAGTCTTGTAACCCACTCTATCCAACAGCATGTAGAAGGACGTGTACAGAATTCGTAATTCAAGAGTAAGTTATTACAAACATATTCCATGACTGAATTAAGTGCTGCTATATAGGCTTTAAAAGTTAAAACATGGATGTGCAGAATTGAATTCAGAACTTGGAATGATTTGTGAATTATTTAAAGTAGCTGTATAATTAAGGCACTTTAGTGTATAGCACATTATAGTACAAAGGCTTTTGCTTAATCATGCTGTAAAGATGTTATACTGAAATCTTTTTCTGCTCATTTTTAGGTCATATTGGATAAATGCATTAGCTGAATAATTGTAAGTGTTATTTCCTAGGGAATGAATGTGAAGAGCTTCATCTCATGGACGTTCTGATTTTTTCATCTGGATTTACCAGGATTCCTCCTCTTGGATTCCCAGTGCAGCCAAAACGTCTCAGGTTACTTATGTAACCATGGTTCCCTGAGTAGGGAACAAGACACTGAGTCCTCTAGGGGTCGCTATGGTGGAACGCCTCGTCGTGACCCGTGTCTGAAGCATACATTGAAAAAACACCAACAACACGTTGGCCGGCGACAGCCCATGACGTCACTACCGGTGCGATTATAGTATAAATAGGGAGAACGTCATTCACTTCTTCGTCTGAAGCTTGCGTTCGAAGCATGGCAGGAAGCCTAGAGGACGCAGTGTCTCGTCCCCTACTCAGGGAACCATGGTTACATAAGTAACCTGAGACGTTCCCTTTCAAGGGAACTTCGAACTGCATCCTCTAGGGGTCGCTATGGGGAACGGTATACCCATGCCGCCATGCTGAGGGGAGTGCGGGCCAGAACCATGGCGAGCACTAAGTACCAACTTTACCATTTTCATGGTGAGTTGCCCCTGGAACGTCAGACGGCTGTCTGTGACTTTATCCCCTATGGCCAAAGGCCTAGGCTACATACCCAACTTACCTGTTAGGGCCAGACTCCTGGGCCCGGGGTAGAGCTCAAGGCTTAGAATCATAATAGATTCCTTTAAGGGGATACGACCAAGAACTTAGTATCACAACAAG
>NW_015507074.1:122471-123183 GCF_001515645.1 Sinocyclocheilus grahami
GGCAAACACCCAATTCTCACACGAGAGGGGAGCTCGACCTACCGCATATTCCAATGCTGGAACAGCTAGCAATAATTTACTTAGCTGAGGGAGCAACACACCCAGCTCTAAAACAAGAGGGAGGCTCGGACCTACAGCATGTTCCAATACTGGAACTGCCAGCAGTAAGTTACCTAGCTGAGGGAACACAGACCCAGCTCTCAACGAGGGGGCTCGCCCAGCATGATCGTTAGAAATTAAAGGTAAGTGTACTGCAAACTAGCCAAAAACTCATCAGAGTGCATCAGAGAGATTTGGAAGGGCCTAGTTCACCTGATGCTACTGGTTCCAGGTGCTCTGGGAAAACAGACAACTCAACTCTCACGTGAGAGGAGAACTCCGAACTCAGAAAGAATACCACGCTCATAGGCAACCCTTTGGTAAAGGGGAGCACTGCTAATTCTACCACGAGAACAGCCCTCGGAACGAACCCGGGCGCTCGATAGGAAGCAGCATGCTCATAGTAACCCTCAATGTTGGGCTCAGACCTGGACCTTCGTGGAATTAAGGATTTAAAGGCTGCTGAGCGTGCCTTCACCTCCCTGAACTTCTTGTCCACCGTCTCAACGGAAGTACCAAAAAGTTCAGAAGGTGAAACCGGAGCATCGAGAAGAAAGCCCCTCTCTTTCTTCCCGATATCTGCCAGGTTCACCCACAGATGTCTCTCCGTTAC
>NW_015507074.1:123544-123856 GCF_001515645.1 Sinocyclocheilus grahami
CGCCATAGTGTGCAACGAAGCCACAGCCTGACCTGCTGCTGCGTATGCCCTACCATTTAAGCGCGATGTATCCTTGAAGGGCTTAGATGGCAAGGAAGGGAGTATTAAGGGAGGATGTTTCGCCCGAAGAGAGATAGCTAGTCAGCATCTCCTCTACAGGGGGCATCTTCTCATAGCCGTTTTCACGCATCGCCTCGAGGTTGGCATAACTCGTATGCTGGAATCGATGGATGCGTGAGGAAAACGGCCTCTTCCCTCTCTCGTCCACAGCCAACAAGCGCGAGAAGGAAAGCTCCTCCCTAAACTCATCAG
>NW_015507075.1:0-20347 GCF_001515645.1 Sinocyclocheilus grahami
AGAGCGTTCAGTGCACAGGATGGACATTAGCCGAGCCGAGCGACAAAAATGTAAACCCCTTTCACACTGCACGTTGGTCCCGGAAAATTGCCGGAGTGCCTTCTGTGTGAACGCAAACACCGGGTTGGGGACCTAGTAACATTGCTGGGTTCACTCCCGGAACGAGCTCTGTGTGAACAAAAGCCAGAACCAATGCCGTAAAGTGTGTGTCGTAGTTACTCTTTTACCGGGTGTTTTGAAGGCAGATCAACGTTCGCAATGAAAAAATATGTGCAAACTGTAATGAAGCAGAGATCAGGGAGCTCCTCACTATCCGCGCTGAAGCTGAGATTGTTCGCCAGCTTAACTGAAACAGAACTTGTCACATTACACGTCACATCGTAATGTCACGTGTCTTTAAGGGATCTGTACGGGATGTGTGTGAAGGCACACAGTTTCCGGAAAATCACTGGCAGTGTGAATGAACCACAATCAAATGATCCCGGGACAAATCACGGGACACATTATCCGTGTATTTTCCAGAATTTCTGTGTGAAAGAGGCTATAGAGATGGCGGATAAAAAACAAAAGAGGAAAACTTCTGCGGAACAAAAGAAGGCTTAAGGCAATAAGGCAAGAAGTAGGACCCGTATAAATATCGGATCAGCTTTCCAGCGCTGGAGAGAACTCAAGGAGCGGAAGGCCTGCGATCGGACGCCGAGGTTGCTTTGTTTCTTCTCGATAGGTGAGTAACACCGTATCTGCGCCGCAACAGCTAAAGTCTGTCTAGTACACTGGACGCGACAACGCGACCCTTTAAAATCATTTGAAATTTGTATCAATGCGTCATGAATAGAATGCATCAGCAGTTTTCTGTCGGGGATTTGTCGTATCGTGCCACACTGCATCCAGTGTAGACCATAGATATGCATATATACTGTATCTATGGTGTAGACAGCATCATTGATTATAATGAGTTCCATAGTATTTTGTCGCACTGCGCCACTTACACCGAGTCCGGTGTAGACTCGGTGTAACATTGGTTTTGCTTTGTTTCGCAGAACTAGTCGTTACCTGGGTTGCGTACGTATGTGTGGGGCGGAGCTATCAAAATAGGGGCGAGACCCTTTTGGGGTAGGGGCGTGTTTGTTTTGGTGATTTCAAATGTTAACATTGGCTACCAGAAATCGCTTACCCCACTTTTAAGTGCATGAATACTCTTGTACAATGTACTTATTTCAGTTTTTTATTTTTAATAAATTTACGAAGTTCGACAATTCTGTTTTTGCTTTGTCAATATGGTGTATCTAAATATGGTGTTAAACTGAAAAAAAATTCAGTTTAACATAAGGCAGCAACATAACAAAACGTGAAAAAAATTATATGAATACTTTCGCAAGGCACTGTACCTGTGCCGTCACTGTGCAGAGTCTGAGCTGGGGCTCCCAGATCATTCAGTCCGGTCCCCGTTGTCAGTGGACTTGAAACAGAGGATCCTGAAAACACCACAGAATAACAGCAGATAACTGCACACAGGTGTTTGAAGTGATGAGAGAGATGTGCCTGCTCCAACACCACTACTTTGATGTAGGCGTTGTAGTCTGATTGCAAGGAAAGATTCCAGGATTACTGGGCATAACTACACCCTGTGTTTACAACACTACACACATCTATAAGTGCATGTATAACAACACATGTGAGTTTAGGGCAGGACTATCTGTTTGACTGTTGAAAACGTTGAAGACAGTTATTATTATAGAAATTCTGTTAACTGATGCAACACTGCAAACATTTTTGGGTAACACTTTAGAATACTGTTCCATCATTAATGAATAACTACACAAGAACACAAGAGTAACTTAATATTAGCACTAGTACTAGTAACTACTATTGTCTAACAAGAAACTCTGATTAATGAATTCGTAGGTAATAGTGCTTAGTCGAATGTGGTGGTTCACTATTAGCTAATCAGTAACTACTATTTTTTTCATACCTCCCAAAGACCTATTAAGAACTACTGTAAACAGGTTCACAATTAATATGAATAATGCTTAATTTATAATTAATTCTAAAGTGAAGGTCATGGTAACCCACTAGTAATGACTCAAGTATTACCAAATCCTTCAGAAGAAATTTATAATTATTTGGATCAGTATTCTAAAGTGAATAACATGATAATTCTCTAGTAATGATTGAAATCATTGTAAGCTTTTGAGGATTTTGTAAAGTACTGCATAGTAATTATTCAGGTGTTACTATATCCTTCTACAGGAATTACACATTTTTTTGGATCAGTATTCTAAAGTGAAGATCATGATAACTCCCTATTAATTACTGAAATCATTGTAAACTTTTTTTAAATCGTTTTTTTTGTAAGGTTCTGGTTAGTAATTAATTTTGCTAGATTTGATAACACTTAAATAATTACTAGTGGGTTACCGTGATCTTAACTTTAGAAGATCAACACGAGTCGTTACTATCCAAAACCTTGCATATATCTCAAACGCTTACAATGACGTCAGCCAATATTAGGGAGTTGTCATGCTTTTCACTTTAGAATACTGATCCAAGTAATTAGTAACTAAGAACTACTCATTTGTTCCTGTGTAGTTATACACAGGAACAAAGTTTCTCCCCCCAAAGTTTTAATTTAATGTGTTACTTGCTGTTTCTTTGTAATTATTTGTGCAAATTCACTAGCAATTTGTAAAACACCCTTTTTTTTCAGTGTAGCAGCACAGAAATGACACTGTTGGATAAAGAATGTAAAATATTAGAAAGTTCAACATGTTTTAATTCCCCATTCTTTCATATGTGTTATTTATTAGTCCTGACGACTTTACTATTGTTATGTAGAAAATAAATAGTCGTAATACAGTGCGTGATCCAAACCCGCCTGTGGCAGGAGAAGCTCTTCACTCAAACTCACTGCAATGTATTCACTGTAAAGCATTCACATGATGAAGGATGCAGATGCTGATCTTGTCTCCATGGAGACCTAAACGGGCCATTATCATGGGCAGCTCTTCTAAATGCATTCGCTCAGTGCTGGCGGCACGTTTATTTAGTGTGAGGTGGGAGGCGAGCCAGATCTCCTGAGAGCTCTTGAGAACAGCAGCAGGACTCCACTTGTGTCATATTGTTAGTCATTTGAACTGCGCTAGCTCCAGAAAGCCAGTGTTCCTTCAGACAAACAACCATCATCACCAACGTGATGTGAAATAAGCAATCAAAATCAATAAAATCACACTTAAACCTGAATGAAAGACTTTCGGTAATACTTTAGTATGGGGACCAGTTCTCACTATTAACTAGTTATTTATAAGCATGCTTATTATTAACATATTGTCTGTTTATTAGTATTTATTAAGCATTTATTTTGCATGAGCATATCCTACACCCCTAAACTTAACAACTAACTACTTGTTTGCTTATATATTTATTTTTGTAAAATGGTCTTTTGTGCTATCATCAACACAGCTGGTTGATAACATAACTGCAATAAAGTAACAGCATAGTTAACAATTACTTGTTTACATAAGATATATAATGTATTTTATATTACTTAGGCACTGGCTAGTTTGACAGAATATTCTAATTCAACATGCCATGGGAAGTCAATCTAACTTAACATTTTCTTATATCGATTGGCTATTGTTTATTTCTAACTTCCTAACAGTTCATCAGACTATTAATGGTTTAATCTATGCCATCTTTTGGAATATGTGAAGGTCAGGTTTTCCCATCACTCATTAGAACCCATTTTACTCATGGCTCTCGATTCTGACTCGTACTTGCTCTTATGAAAATGTGCCATAGTTCTTAAATGTAGCATGTTATAATAAGGCTAGCCTCTTGATTATTACCAGGCCAATAATGACTTTTTAAAAATTAATCTATATAGCATTTGTTATAAAGAAACAACAGCCTGCACATTTAGAACCAATAGCTACAACATGCCACAGTTGTAATATAAATCTATAGGGAAAAATATATTCCCTTAAATTATCTATTATAAATTCTACAACAACTTAGACTAAATTTTACACAATACATAAGCCTACAATAAAACTTGATAAATTCTAGTAACGGTGGTCATGAGTATTTAAAAAAGATTTTAATATATGTTAGTGCAGGTTCAAGACTTCTCCTCTTTTCATCAGTCTTTTTTAGTTTATTTGCCTTTTTTAGATAATGTTTGACTTTCTCCATAGCTGTATCACATATTTTAACATTTTCACAAAAACAAAAAATAGATCTAAAATGATAAACCTCTCATTTCAGTCTTTAAACCATTTTTTAAGAAAAGAGATGGGTCAGAAGTATAAATTCTTATATTAATTTAAAACAGGGTTATATGGGCAGATGGGGGGGAAACAGAAGACAGGCTTATTGAAAATCCAATGTGATTCTTTGCCAATAGGAGGCGCTTTGTCAGACATTTAGCGGTTTCCCCAGAAACAGCTGTAAACAAAGCAGCGCTGCGCTCATGAACGCTCCTTCATCAGATAAAGTTCAAATGCAATCGAAACTTTTTGAAGACACAGACACTTGGTTCCTTTCAGAGATACATATAAAAACACCTGCGTTACATCATTGCTTCGATTAGTAAGAATGAGTAAAGTGTTTAAAACTATAAGCTATAATGTTGAAAATGTACGAGGAAAGTCCTCTGATGAGTTACCAGGGTAAGCCTAGGTGCCAGGGCTCAGCCCCAGACGCCCCGGCCTAATTTAACCCCAGACCTTACTAACTATTAATAAGCAGCATATTTACCTACCGTAAATATATCAAAACTTAATGTTTGATTAGTAATATGCATTGCTAAGAACTTCATTTGGACAACTTTAAAGATGATTTTCTCAATATTTAGATTTTTTTTTTTGCACCCTCAGATTCCAGATTTTCAAATAGTTGTATCTCAGCCAAATATTGTCACATTTTTATATAAACAATCCCATTGAAAACAGTCAAAATAAGGAGGAGGAGAGTGACAAATACATCTAGAAAGATTTCTTAAAACAGCTACACAGTTTGACATATTTCAACATAATTCAGAAAGTAACTTGCATTTGACTTGATTACACATCACAGGCCTCATTTATAAAATGTTGCATTGAAACTGTCCTACATTTGACCTTACGATAATTTCTCTAATGTGTGTACGTGTGATTCAGAGAATGAATGAAAGCACGAAAAATGTGCATACGCCTCTCTTCTAGATGTGAACTTTATAAATCACAAATGATCCTGATACTGTGCGCAGCTGAACGGTTTCAGATGTCCGCATGTAAACTCTGCCAAATGAATGTTACTAACATATAATAGAGTGCCAAAGCCGCAAGAATTGCTGAAAGGCAGGGTAGGTGATCATGTGTTTTGGAGGAGGCGTGGCTTTGGAGAGTGATTTGCAGGGAGGGTGGAATCTTATGCTTTCAAAACTAGCTTGCTATTGCTAGAATCTCTGAAATCGTCTACCCTACCTTTACATTTCTGAATACCTGCAGTACCCTTGACACCGAAAAATGCGAACATCTACCAAGACCCTGATGTGGCACTAAGCAATTTTCACATCAAACATGAACGTTGGCGTGGATTTTAACGTACACACTCTCTAAGATCAAATCTGTGCATATGCACGTTTTATAAATGAGGCCCCCCAACTATAAGAGTCTCATGCTGATGGTCTCACAAACTCTCCAGTCTGAACATTAGAGCATTAGCGGTTATGACCAATACGGTTGCTAAAACAGTTTAGTGCCCTGCAGTTACTTACATAAGAACTGAAGTCCAAACAGTAATCAGCCTATGCAGCTTTCCTCTCCACCTGAGGCCTGAAGCAGAAACCGCTGCTCTCTCTTCACCTGTGCTGTTGTTAATAGCAGTGTTGTGTGACTCAGTATCGGCAGGCTTTTGTCCAGTCCGTTCAGCTCATTAAACATTTCAACATTATGTTCACACATGTCCACTTAACAGCTTGCCCATAAACCAGCAGCAGTAACAATAAACACTGGAGTGCCGCGGCAAACATCTCAGCAGCCACAGGGGGATCATTATATCCCACAAATCAATGTTAAAGGAGCCGCGGGACCCTCGTGGGCCTGTTGAGCTGTACGTATGGCCCAGTGCTGCCTCGTCTGGAGAGATTTCTCTACACTCTAAAAAAAAATGCTGGGTTAAATACAACCCAGTGATGGGTAAAATATGGACAAATCCAGCAATTGGGTTATTTTGACCCAGCGGTTGGGTTACTACCCAGAAGGTTGGGTTAAACATTTAACCCAACCACTGGGTCAAACCAGCCCAATTGCTGGGTGTGTCCATATTTTACCCAGCACTGCATAAAACCAACTGCTTTCGGTTATGAAGTGCTGCCAAAAACCCACTTTCAGTGAGGAGTGGTAATCAAAAAGCTAAATATAACTGTCCATATGGCATACTGCAAAACAAACAGCCTATGAAATGACTAAATAGCTCAAAGCAGCTCATGTTTCAGCACAATGACAGGACAGCTGACTAAATCTGTCTTGATTAACCCTGTCCTAAATGTGTGCTTACAGCCTTCAACGGTCATGTGTCATCTTAAGCCTAAAGTCATGTCATTTAAATCATTAAAGTTTTGTAGAAAACTCAGTTTTGGTATGCCTTCCTTAGTAAAATAAAAAAGTAATATATTTAAAATAAATGTATTTCATACTAAGTATAGTTCAAATCTGGGTTAACATATTTACTGATGAATCGCTTGAAACTTACTGATATAAAATTATATTTAAACATTATTTGGAGTATTTCTTTATTGCACAATGCACATCTCTTAATATTAAGCCTAAAATGTGTTTTAATGCCTCTATTAATAAGAATTTATGATCTCTGTATATTATCAGTCTTTAAAATGTATGAAAATGAGTGACAACCCTAGTAAAAAATAAATATAAATACATACATTATACATTTATTTCATGCTAAGTATACTACAAATACCTTTACATATTTACAGCTGGTAAAATAAGTACTGAACACGTCACCATTTTTCTCAGTAAATATATTTCTAAAGGTGCTGTTGACATGAAATTTTCACCAGACGTTGGTAACAACCCAAGTAATCCATACATACAAAGAAAACAATACAAATAAGTTCAGAAATTAAGTTCTGTGTAATAAAGTGGAATGACCCAGGGGAAAAGTATTGAAGAAAGGGAGGTGCAAAAAGGCATAGAAAGCAAGACACCAGCAGAAATCTATCAGTAATTAGAAAGCAATCCTGCCCCTCGTCAGTGGAAATTAATGTTAGCTGCTTCAGTCCCAACACCTACAGTACCAGGATGATGAAGATGAAACAAGGGTGGACAATGATCCCAAACACAGCCAAGGAAACTCTCGATTGGTTTCAGAGAAAGAGAGTAAAGCTGCTAAAATGGCCAGCCAATCACCTGACTTGAGTCCAACAGAAAATAAGAACTACAGATCAGAGTTCATAGAAGAGGCCCACAGAACCTAAGAAGAATGGGTCAAAATCACACCTGAGCAATGCATGAGACTAGTTTCTCCAGAAAGGAGGGATCTTGAAGCTGTCATTACCAACAAAGGCTTTTACGAAGTACATACATTTCAGTAGTTCAATACTTTTTTCCCTGTGTCATTCCATTTTATTACACAGAACTTAATTTCTGAATTCATTTGTATTGTTTTCTTTGTATGTATGGATTACTTGGGTTGTTACCGACATCTGGTGAAGATTTCATGTCAACAGCACCTTTAGAAATATATTTACTGAGAAAAATGGTGACGTGTTCAGTACTTATTTTACCCGCTGTATGTACTTAATAAAAATACCCTGCAATTGTACTTTTAGTATACTAAACTGGTATACTTAAAGTCTGCTAAATTGGAACAACTAATGTTGTGCTTAATGCACTTTAACTGTGTGAAAGTAGTGCGAAGGACCAATTAAAGATATACTGAAGTATATTTGATTGTGCTAAAGTGGAACTATTGCAAGTATACAGTACTTCAGGTACACTCTTGCATCTAATAAAACAAAAATAAATAATCCATAACCATAATAAGGTCAGTGCAAAAATGTCTAACATTGGCCTTAACTATAACCACAGCAAATTCAGTAATCTGCAGAATTTTATGACATTTCACAAGTTCCTCTCACTGCAAGTTGATACATTCCCTGAAAAACCTGATGGTTATGGACTAATTTGCTTCAAATGCAGTTTATCATTGCAATAACATCAATCCAAAAGATGTAAACAAATAAGATGAACTTACATGACTTTGAATGCAGTGTCAGCAGACGATAATGCAGCGTGAATGTGAAACTGCACTCTTGAACACATCGTCACATTAACCCTAGTATTAAACAGCAGCTGCTGGTTCTGTGTGCAGACAGTCATGAGTCATGAAGACAAACACAATCATCAAACACAGAGCTTGTAAACTCATTCAGATTGACTGCTGACTCTGATCTTGATTAACGCAGAGGAGGCGAGCGTGAAGGACAAACTAATTACATCTGGACGCTTCGCATGATTTATTCAAGATCCTCAAACCTGATTATCATTTAACTCTACAGCACCCTTCAAACCATGGCCTCTAATAACACACAAAACTCACATTAAACCGGTCAACGAACTCATCCAGCACACGGGAGGACAGGACACATTTCCCACAGAAGCAAATCTGTCCCCTTCATTTTTTGATTTTCTATTTGCTTGTTTGTTTTTACATAACTTTAAAGTTTGGATAATCTGAAGGGTATGCTGGGTATTCTGAGAGCAATACATCAAGTGTGTGTGTGGGGTTCAGGTATTCCCTATAGGGCAAAATGTCACCAAAAATCCTTGTCCTTGTGGGGACATTTTATTTTCCCCATGAGGAAACAAGCTTATAAATCATAGATGAATCATACAGAATGTAAAAATGCCTGTCGTTTTGTGTGAGGGGTAGGTTTAGGAGTAGAGTTACGGTTAGAAAATACAGTGGAAAAACCATTACACCTGTGGAAAGTCTCCGTAAAAAAAAGCATATACCAACATGAGTGTGTGTTTGTGGTGGGGTTTATTCACTACTTCATCTGTGCATACGGTATAGTTTCAGTAAAGTTATGTAATGCACTGTATGATACCCCTGTATTCACACATTCTTTTGAAGAAATCAACAGGCGTCTAATTCAGCATTAAATCCAGCTGTATTAATGGTGGGTTCACACTGAGATCCAGTGAAACGCTGGCGGTCACTGAGCTGATGCTCTCTAGTTAATGTTGTGGCTCAACCATAGTTTCCAAGCAGCTCCTGCGTCAAGAGCCTTTAAAGGGACAGTTCACACACCTGCATACCCACTGTCATTGTTGATCCAAATGTGTTTGTAGAACTTCAAAAACCTTTGAGAAGTGCAGTTGGTTGCTATTTTTCCATGCAGTTACAATGAATGGCCACTGGTGCTTTTCAAGCAATGCAAGATGCAAAAGAACGTGTAGTATAAGCACTGTAAAAAAATCATCTAATATAGTTCTGCACAATAGGTTTACTATAGATTTGTTCACAGATTAATGTTGACTTCACTCCAGCTCTCTTTGATGCAATCATCAGTTCATGAGAGAAGCAGCTGTGTTTGATTCATTAATAAACTGTTTGCTTGCTTCTGGATCTTTGCAGTGTCTTTAGATCTCAGGTTCACAGGTGTGAGCAATTCATTCATGAATCAGACGGATCTAGTTTTGAGTGATCTGGTTCAGTGGATGATTTTCAATGAATAATGACTTAAATCTGCTATAGCATGACTAGTGCAGAAGTCATATGGATAACTTTGTATTCATTATATTTATTATGCTCAATACACTACTCGTCAAAATGTTGGAAACATTTTGATTTGGTTTTTAACGAAGTCTCTTCTGCTTTCCAAAGGCTGCATTTATTTGATCAACAATATAGTAAAAATAGTAATTATTCATTAAAAATAATTATTAATGCTCAGTTATTATCGTTGCTAGGTTATTAATAATGGTTCTTATTACTGTCAATGTTAAAAACAATATAAAGTTCAAAAGTCTTTGGTAACACTATACATGTTTTTGCTGTCCCTTTTCATCAATTTAATGCATTCTGACGAATAAAAGTATTCATTTCTATTAAAACACACATATACCCGAAACATTTGTATGGTAGTATACCATGGTGTTTGCATAAATATGAATCAGCACAACTGTTTCGAACATTGATAATAATCAGAAATGTTTCTCGAGCAGCAGATCAGCATATTATACTGATTTCTGAAAATCATGTGACACTGAAGACTGGAGGAATGATGCTGAAAATACAGCTGCGCATCACAGAAATACATTACAGTTTAACACATATTCACATAGAAAACAGCTGTTTTACATTACAATAATATTTCACAATCTTTACTTTTATATTGTATTTTTGATCAAATAAATGGAGCCTTGGTGAGCAGAAGAGACTTTATTTGCTGAACTATGAGATGTTTGGTCAAAAAGCCCATTTTATGATCTAAGTCTGGTTCTCTGACCCACTGGCCTGTCTGTGCACAGAACAGTTTGTTTTGTCCTCGTCTGAACGCTTGCACTCAATCACCAGCTGTTCCCTGGGGTCCCGATAAACTAAATTATTTAAGCCAAACTGGGGCAAACATTAGGTGCGTAACACCCCGTTAAAGTGAACGCAGGAGAACAGAGTGCATGAGTAGAGAAGGAGATTTAGAAGTCAACGGAAGTGACCGGAAAACTGAGAGGGAATGTGTGTTTGCCAGAGCTAAAGGAGACATGAATGGAAGAGATTAACTCTCACCAGGGTCAACTAGACACACACTCACACTCTCTCTCTCTCTCTCTCTCACACACACACACACACACACACACACACACACACTCACTCACTCACTCACACACTCACACACACACACACACTCTCTCTCTCTCTCTCTCTCTCTCTCTCTCTCTCTCTCTCTCTCTCTCTCTCTCTCTCTCTCTCTCTCTCTCTCTCTCTCTCTCTCTCTCTCTCTCTCTCTCTCTCTCTCTCTCTCTCTCTCTCTCTCTCTCTCTCTCTCTCTCTCTCTCTCTCTCTCTCTCTCTCTCTCTCTCTCTCTCTCTCTCTCTCTCTCTCTCTCTCTCTCTCTCTCTCTCTCTCTCTCTCTCTCTCTCTCTCTCTCTCTCTCTCTCTCTCTCTCTCTCTCTCTCTCTCTCTCTCTCTCTCTCTCTCTCTCTCTCTCTCTCTCTCTCTCTCTCTCTCTCTCTCTCTCTCTCTCTCTCTCTCTCACACACACACACACACTCACTCACTCACTCACTCACTCACAAACACACACACACAGAGCACCTTGATGTTCCGTGTTGCCATGGATACTCGGAATGACTGGAAAATGGAACATGAAGAGAGTAGATGGGTGTGCGCTCTTCAGTTCAATCACAGACAAAGATATGTGGAAAGACAATAATCTCAATCACGGCAAACACTTAAACAGTGTTATTCTCTTAAACAGTGATAGACATGAAAGATACCCCACCGAATCAAACATGAAGTGCTGCCACTGTGCTGCGTATTCCTGACGCCTTCCAGCCCAGCAGAGCGTCAAACGCAATGGAAACTGGAGAGGCACGACAGTTTACCTTTGAGTCCCTGTCTGTCTGAACAAGTCTTAAATCACAGAGTTGGAGCGCTAAAGCTGGATCAGTTGACTTTGTAAGCAAACATAAATCAGAGGGTTGTGGAGCAGATGTGCCTTATAAAAAAACAGAGCTCTGGAGTGAAAGACCAAACATGGTAAGCATCGCAGTCGTTGAGAGACTTAATATCTTAAATCATTATGCTTCTCTGTAAATGCATCTTGATCTAAGAATATTTAGATATTTGTACTGGGGGAAAAAAGACAACAATACTAAGTAAGAAAATCTTTTTTCTTTTTGTCAGTGTCTAGTTTTAAAAAATCTGTTCAGATCTGAAAAGTTGTATATTCCAGCCTCGAGAAACACATTTATTTTGCTTTCTTAAACCTGTGGGTTTTGTGTTTACCAATGAGTAGTAACTTTTGTTGAAACTGTACTAACTGCAGTCATATCTCCAGATGAACACTTACTGCACTGAAGCAGCTCAGCTTTACTTGATTCTCCATCAATCATGTTTTAGAGTCTCAAATCTGATCCTCAGGATCTTTTGAGGAGCGTTCTTATTCTCATTTTACTAAGACATATTGGAAATATATAGTGACGACTGATATTTAGATCATTTTATGTCAGTATCTGCTCTACTGTTATAAAGATCCTGAAATATTTAATGGCCAAATAATGATGTTATGATGTTGCTTCATTTTATATCAACATCTCAGTCAAATTCCTCAGTTTATAAAAGAAACACAAGATTTGTTCATGTGTAGAGTAATGTCATGGAAATCTATCCCTCATTTATTCAACAACAGTAAAATGTCATTTGTAATATCAGGATGACTTAAATACATCTTATTTCCATCGATGGAGGTTTGAAGTAAATGTTTTGAGAAGTTGGCTGGTTTACATCACACCAAAAACAAGAACAAACACTGACTGGTTTTCTTCTGCAAGCAAATACAGTATTGTGAGGTGTGACAGGAGCAGATACGTCACATGACTATAAGAGCTCAAAACCTCACGCACATGACAGAAACCAGAAGCAGTGGAAATTAATTAGCCAGCGTGTCCTAACGCCCGTTGAGTGCTCGACAACACTTTCTGCATAAAACATGAAGCTATAAAGACGTGATCTTAACATCTGATCCTTTTAACACTTCCCATTGACTGAGTAAAGCTTGAGCTCTCTATTATGGCTCATGTAAGTGTGCTGTAATTGCTCACAGCGCTTCAGTAATGTGCATGTACATTAACAGAGAGCATCAGAAACACAAGCACTCCACGCTTCAGTCACGCTCTTATTCCTCCAGACAGACCAGCATTCACTTCTGACACACTTGAGAACAATAATGGCCATCAAACTGTTTTGTGTGTTATGCATACATGCATATACAGTGGGGCAAAAAAGTATTTAGTCAGCCACCAATTGTGCAAGTTCTCCCACTTAAAAAGATGAGAGAGGCCTGTAATTTTCATCATAGGTATACCTATACTGTATATTAGTGCTGCCAAATGATTAATCACGATTAATCGCATCCAAAATAAAAGTTTTGTTTACATATGTGTGTGTACAGTGTATATTTATTATGCATATATAAATACACACACATACAGAATATATTTTGAAAATATTTACATGAATTGACATATATTGTATATGTATTTACATGTATATATTTATATTCACATAATTTATATCATATATATATATATATATATAACACATTTTTCTTAAATATATACATGCATGTGTGTGTATTATATATATATATATACATAACAGATATACACAGCACACACATATATTATGTAAACAAAAACTTTTATTTTGGACAATTAATCGCTAATTGTTTGACAGCACTAATATATTTCTGTCATGACAACTCTCGGAGGGATTGGCATGGTAATATACATGATAATGTTAATGTGTTTGGTCTTGGTGGAATAGATCTGCTACACTGCTGCGGCAGCGCAAGTACCGAGCCTTGCTACTGCCGATACATCCACAACATGCTGCTGTGAGCATGTAAGAAATACTGCTGCTGCACATATAACATACATGAAATCACCCCATAGCAGATCTATACAGGTGGAGCTGGGGAAGGTGGAGGGTTTCTGAAGTGCACTGCTACAGCAAGCATTAGCCAAGTATTTGAATGTTGAGCAGCAAGCTCATTGCAGGAGAGAACCAATCAGCTGTGACATGTGATGATGATGTCATTATGTCATTCTGAGTTAGATCTATCGGACTGCGCCATCTAGAGTTTCATGCCAGAACTTTGTATGTATTTAAACTGACTCCTCAGGCTGAGGGTGTCTGTCAACAACCAGCGAGTCAGACACTGTTTCCTCTCTGGAGAAGCGTTCAGTCTTTGCTCTTGCAAATTCCACCATGTAATTAGCAAATCCGCCATGGTGCAAGCACAACTGTCTTTTAAGTAATGTGTATAGGTAGTAACTGATTACATGTAGGCCTAATCTGGATTAGGTAATCCAGATTCCAAAAATTAAGTACTCATAATTGGATTATATTACATTTTAAAATGCAATTACAGTTACTATTTATGGAATACATGATTGCATATTGTTTAAAATGGCAGTAATTTATTAATAATTTATTCATTCTCCTTATTTCTGTTTTTCACTTTTAAAGTTTCCTTAAAAGCTTTAGATGTCTTGTAAATAATTTTGTGATCCATGCTTCTGAATTTGGGGGGAAAGCACCTCTCCATCAGTTAGAACACGTAGTAAACAAATAATTATGCAAATTACTAAACACTGCTGATGTTTAGCTGTGAAACACTGCACTTCATCATATCCTGTGATCTTCAGTAACTGTTGTTTCTGAAGTCTGGACAAAAATATGTCACACCTGGAAGATTTTGGGCATATAATGTCATCGTTGTTTTCATGTTTATTAATGTTTGTTCATATAATTCTGGGATTCACAAATGTTTTTGTCAACCAAACCCTTAAAAATGGAATATTTATTTGAAAAAGTTGAGGAAGTTGATATTTCAATAATTTACCAACATATTTGCATATTCACAGTTCTCTGATTTCGGTTAATGGTCATATTCATAAGCAATTAAACTAAATTTTCAAATTTTTATGAGTAATTTAATCATTAGCTTTTTATCAACTCATAAACCCACAGCTTACATTAACCCTAGTTTGGGAAACCCTGTGGTAATTTTATGTTTATCATGATGTTCATATCAAATAATGGAATATATTTTCTTTCTCTTTTTCCTTCCTTTCCTTTTTTTTAAAAATATCAATACATCTAAATTTCTGAAATCTAGTCAAATCTAGTGAAAGTAGTCAAAATACATTACCTAAAATTAGTAACTTAGATTACTTTTCATCATGTAATCAGTAACAGACTACAGACAGGATGGACGGATGGACGGACGGATGGACGGACGGATAGATGGATAGACAGACAGACAGACGGACGGTCGGACGGACGGATGGAAGGAAGGATGGACGGACAGATGGACGGATGGATGGACGGATAGATTGATGGACGGACGGACGGACGGATGGATGGACGGACGGACGGACGGATGGATGGACGGACGGATGGATGGATGGACGGATGGACGGACGGATGGACGGACGGATAGATGGATAGACAGACAGACAGACGGACGGTCGGACGGACGGATGGAAGGAAGGATGGACGGACAGATGGACGGATGGATGGACGGATAGATTGATGGACGGACGGACGGACGGATGGATGGACGGATAGACAGATGATGGACGGATAGACGGACAGACGGACGGACAGATAGATAGATAGATAGATATGGATGGATAGATGTGAAAAAAAGTTGCACTCTAATATTTTGTTGGATGGCCTTTAGCCTTGATTGTATTGTGCATTCATTGTGGCACTGTGACAACATCATGCAACATCACAGCATTTATTTCCATCAAAATTTGTCATAGATCTTGTATTGACAATGTGAGAGTCAAACATCTTTGTAAACTCGACTCCAGCACATCCCACAGACTTTCAACAGGGTTTAGGTCAGGACACTGTGGTGACCAGTTCATACATGAAAATGATTCCTCACGCTCACTGAACCACACTTTCACAGTCTGAGCCTGATGAACCGTAGAATTGTCCTGCTGGAATATTACATGGGTGCGTCTTCCAACATGGCTGTTTGTGAAATAAAAACATACACACTGCATCAGCTAGGGTTAAAAGAACATACAAGATGCCAGAAACAATCAATTACTGCAATAATGATCCAAATGGCAAGTTTATTTTGGTCAGGCAATGTGTTAGCAATTCTGAGAAACAGAGCACATGTTCAGCTGTGACTAATGTCAAAAATGATCCTAGATTCATAAGAACAGCCTCTTTCGATATACTGTAACTGCTCTAAAATTAGAGCTTGAAAGGTGTTCAGAGAGTCAGCGTGACTGAATCAGGAGGAGTGTTTGTGTGATTTTCCTGGAAGAAATGAATGATTCTTCACAGAACAGGACACGTGTGACATCGATTCTCCTCACTTAAGCAGCCTCTCGTGAACGTGAATCTAAAACAAATCGATATCCAATTCTCCTGCGGAAGCTCGTCTGCTGGTCACAATCACAGAAATGATACTTCAGTCATAGTTTGTAGTGTCTGTGTGTTTAGCTGTCAACAAATATTCAATACTGGGTGGGATAACAGTCATATCAAGCTACAAGTAATCTAAATACTGTCCTGCTCACACGTCTTACTGAACACACACGATACACCCGGTCTTTAGTTTTAGCTGACAGTTGTTTAACATGACCTAGAGAAGAGCTGTGTGTTTCTGTAGGGTTTTCTCTTGTGCTCATCAAGGCTGCATTTATTTCATATTTGATCAAAAATATATTCAAAAATATTTTGAAATGTTATTGCAGTTTAAACCAGCTGTTTTCTCTGTGAATAGCTGTTAAAATGTCATTTATTTTTGTGATCAAACCTGTATTTTCAGCATCATTCCTCCAGTCTTCAGTGTCACATGATCTTCAGAAATCAGTATAATATGCTGCTTTGCTGCTCAAGAAACATTTCTGATTATTATCAATGTTGAATTGACATACAGTGGGTACGGAAAGTATTCAGACCCCCTTAAAATTTTCACTCTTAACAATATTGCAGCCATTTGCTAAAATCATTCAAGTTAAGTTTTTTTCCTCATTAATGTACACACAGCACCCCATATTGACAGAAAAACACAGAATTGTTGACATTTTTGCAGATTTATTAAATTGGTCGTGCTGCCCAATATTTTTGTGGAAACCGTGATACATTTAATTTTTCAGGATTCACAGATGAATAGAAATTTCAACAGAACAGCTTTTATTTGAAATAACATTAGAAATGTCTTTACTGTCACTTTTGAATTACTTATTCAATAAAAAGATTAATTTCTTTCCAAAAAACAAACTTTTGAAGAATGTACCGGTATATATATTTTTTATAATTTATGATGTAGTTTCAGACACTAGTGTCTGAGGAATCTGCCATATTTGTAGTTTTTTTTAACACTTTGCATTTGTGTTTGTAGTTCTGATTGAATCCATGCAGTGGATTGTGGGTAATATTAGCCGGATGTGCACAGATCTGCACTTTGAATTTCCACTGGAAATAGGAAACCATCCGCAAACCTTTTGGATACTCATTTCAACATACTATGATTTGGGACACACTAATTCTAATTTCAAATACTACTCAGGATGGATAGTATGTGAACTGGAGTGCAGAATGAGTGTGGATTTAGCACAGTAGCGTGTGATCAGTAAACACAGTATATGATGGAGAGTTCAGATGATCAGACAAAAGCACAGTCATGTGACTGCTGATACTGAGCTAATATAACCGCGACCTTTTCTGTTCTTCCCTGAGGGAGAAGCAAACACACAGCGGCTTCAGACTCATCTGAATAACACACAGGCAAACCAGAGGCTCGGAAACACCCAAATTCAACTTCGTGCTGCTTAGCTGCACTTTCTGTGTTTCTAAGATGACAAAGGTTTTAAAAGATAGACTCATCAGCACTCATCAATGTCAAAGACAGGCTTTACTGTCCACAGAAACTGAACATGAATTCCAGCACGACGCTTCAGCTTTAACAGTGAAAGAGAGCCATGCAAAAACTAGATAATCACTTAGTAACATCCAGTGACGCAAACTATTCAAGCTTGTCAAATTTCACTGAATCATTCATGTAATTCATAATACATTTGTGACCCTGGAGCACAAAACCAGTCATAAGGGTCCATTTTTTAAAATTGAGATTTATATGTTTTTTAGCCAGACGATAAACAAACACAGACCGGAAGTTCACTTCGGGCCAGGCACGTGCGATCTAAATTTATTGAAAATAAAAATAACTCATTTTTGAAAATTTGCTTATTGTGATTAATTTTGCCAGCACAGGTCACAATTTTTTCGTGGGGTAGGTTTTAACGTGTTAAGTCACATTTTACCGTGTTAAGTCACAATATTATCCGTTTTTGTCTATTTCAGAAAACAACATAAATCCAAACAAAGCCACAGCAGAACCATTGCATGTCTCTGAGCAACTCACTGGTGTTTTGTTACCTAATTAATTTAAGCGAATCAGTTGAGTGAATGATTCAATGACACACTCATAAAGACTGTCACTTTCTTTGCTTCTAAATGAATCATTCATCCATTTGAATTAAATAGTTAAATGAATGATTCAATGACTCATTCACTTAGAATGCGACTTGTTGCCACCTATTGGCGGTTGTATATGTAAAGCATGATTTTATTTTTCCCACGCATTTATACATCTGTATAAAAATGTTTTTGCTGTTGTTGAATATTAAACTCATAGCATTACTTATGTATTTGTAATAGCAGTGTAAATGCATTCATGGCATCTTTGAACAGCATAAACAGTTGGTGTAAATCAGAGGTTGCGTTAGACTTTAACATAATTTTGACGGACAGGGTCGTAAAAATTCTGTCATAATCTATTATTAACCGTCATTTTAATTTTCATATTTTAATTATAACAACACATTTAATTGCTTTTATTTTTGTTAACATTTTAAATTTTAATAATGAACCTACAGGACAAGCATATAGGCATATGCATTTATTTATTTATGATGAGAACAGATGAACAGAGACTGCGCGTCATTTTTCATGTTCAACACACCCCGCAGTGACAGCAGAGGCCACTAAAAACAACAAAATATGCTAGGGCTCGATAAAACAAAAAACGATTTTGTTATTTTAATAGATTCTCATTTTATGAACCAATATCGATTCTTAAATCCAATCAACTCTGTTTTCAGTTGATGAATGAACAGTACATATAGTGCGCATCCCATCCAATAAATCACAATGGGCTAAGCTTTGTGCTTTGTTACTTTTGATATGAAACAAATTCTGTCAAGTCAAGTCAAGTCACCTTTATTTATATAGCGCTTTTAACAATACAGATTGTGTCAAAGCAACTGAACAGCATTAATTAGGAAAATAGTGTGTAAATAATGCAAAATGTTAAAGACAGTTCATCATTGAATTCAGTGATGTCAACATCCAGCTCAGTTTAAATAGTATCTTTGCAATCATGTCAACGATATCGCTGGAAATGAAGTGTCCCCAACTAAGCAAGCCAGAGGTGACAGCGGCAAGGAACCAAAACTCCATCGGTGACAGAATGGAGAAAAAACCTTGGGAGAAACCAGGCTCAGTCGGGGGGCCAGTTCTCCTCTGACCAGATGAACCAGCAGTACGGAAAAATCAATTTAAGACGTAATAAAACAGACGATGAACAATATTAACCGCAATTATTATATGATGCAATCAAACTTATAGCAAAATGTGGTAGTTCTGTATGTTGTTTCAGGGTTGGCATCATCTGAGGTCCTCTGAGGGGTTGCATCATCTCTTCTCAGGTGTTCTGGATCCAGACTGAAGCTTGTGTAAATCCTAGTTAGGCAAAAAACAGAGAAACAAGTAGAAACATAATTAGCGTAGCTGCTGTTCCAACCAAGCAAAATTGATTTGTTTAACCCAAACTAAAGAATAATAACATGCATTTGATCAAATATAACTGCAGTAAAAGATTATGAGATGCATTATTTGAATGCTTGGCCAAAGAGATGTGTCTTTAATCTAGATTTAAACAGAGAGAGTGTGTCTGAACCCCGAACGTTATCAAGAAGGCTATTCCAGAGTTTGGGAGCCAAATGCGAAAAAGCTCTACCTCCTTTAGTGGACTTTGATATCCTAGGTACTACCAAAAGTCCAGAATTTTGCGACCTTAGGGAGCGTGATGGATTGTAGCGTGGTAGAAGACTAGTTAGGTACGCAGGAGCTAACCCATTAAGGGCCTTATAGGCAAGTAATAATATTTTGTAACTGATACGGAACTTAACAGGTAGCCAGTGCAGAGACTGGAAAATTGGGGTAATATGATCATATTTTCTTGACCTGGTAAGGACTCTAGCCGCTTACGTCACCCTGCTCGTGACGTCTCGCTGCTCCATTGGACGGATTTGACACGTGCTTCAGAACGTGGTCACGCAAGGGCGTTCCCAAAGCCACTCGACGCAGCTCGAGTTCCTGAAGGGGAACCTTGGATTGTTTTGGTTATTTTCTATGAGTTTGTGGATATGCTCAGCCCTGGCAGCTTTTAGAGCCTGTCTTTAGCTGGACATACTGTTTTTCCACGCAATTCTAAAAACTTCCAAGTTAGTTTTTCTCC
>NW_015507075.1:20372-22582 GCF_001515645.1 Sinocyclocheilus grahami
GCCGGAGTGAAGGACATCTGGGAAGATCGCGTCCTGGGTGCACAGGGCCTGCGCAGAGAAACACACGGAGTAGAGGTGGTGGGAGAGTTAGCAGCGCGCTGTATACTTACCTCGGACTTGTGAGCTGTATGCTTACCTCGGCTCTCCGCTCTCTCAGCTGGGTCTGCTTCGTCACCAGGTCACGGATCTGCTTCTCCACGGCCTCCAGCTCGAGCTGCACCGAATGCAGCTCGAACGTGTCCTCACCTGCACTCAAAGGTAGACACACATCCGCCATTAAAGCAAGTAACAGTGAATAGTGTATTAGTAATGTAAGCGAGATTAGCGGCAACCACGCTGGCGATGCTAGCGGGCTATATGCTAATAGCGGACTCGGGGAGTCAAAAATAGAACTAGTGATAACAAGGCGTTCTGATTGTTTTTGTTGTAGAATACGATAGGGGATATATTCACACGTTATAGAAAAACCTGTCCGTTTTATTAGGAAATTCAAGCACTAAATACTACTTTTGATAGATCGCTGTAGACACCTCAGAACAAGCGAAGCAGCAGCGCACGTGAATATCTCTTTCGCTTTACTAGTGTATACTCGCCTGTGCGCAATCAAACGCAGAGCAAGCTCAACTGGATGCATTTCGACATTCTGCACCGGTGAAACTGGCAACAGATCTGATCCAGACCTGTTTACCAGAGAGAGCATGAGAAGCTTGAGGGTTTCTGGGTAAAAGTGCAGTGTGTAGAGAGCACTTTCATTAGCTGGACTGCTTCAAACAGCCCCAGAGGAGCTCAGCATGAACTACTCGCCTCGGCTGAAGCGCTCTCTAAATGTGTGTGTGAGCTGCTTCTCCGTCTGCACATATGTGCGGCGTGTTCAGAGGCTTGCGTCTAATCAAGTCAGCTCCCTCTCCCATGAGGCTCTGCTTTGAAGAGTCAAGGTGAGTGACTGTGAGATGGGCAGGTGTGTGTGTGTGTGTGTGTGTGTGTGAGCATCTCTACCTCGAGCATGCATCTAGTCCTCTCCTGCTAGAATTGCTGCAGAAACGGCCCCACCAGGTGATACACATACAGCAGCTGGAACTCCGTCTTCACTATGGGCTTCAGCACCTCCGAGAGGAACTTGACACACATACACACACAGAGAGAGAGACACACACACACACACACACACCATGTGAGAACCATGGTAAAATCTCTGCAACACCAAAATGAAGACACCAATGATCAATCAATAATCACAAACTATTCCAACTACATAATACTAACTGCAGGCCGTTTATGGAGGAAGAAATGTCACAATTTCGGCATGAATAGAGAATGAATCCATCTTTATTTGACCCTCTAACTCTAGCACTCTCTATTCTAATTCTATTCTTTAAAAAAAGTGCCCCTTTTAGACTTGGACTCTATTTATTTACTCCTTGTTTTTCTTTTTTCTTTTCTTTCTTTTTCTATTCTATGTTTTCTTTTTATTTATTATATAATAAAAAAAAAAACGTGTTACATGTACTGCGTTACGCTAACAGACTTGATATAGCATTTGTATATCATTGCTCTTTTGTTGATTTTGACTGCTTCCATTGTCCTCATTTGTAAGTCGCTTTGGATAAAAGATAAAAATATGAATGAATCTGTAGTGGTGTTGTTTGACTACAGCTTTGAACGCATCTGAGTCACAATGAGTGTGTATTGAAGATCTGTTCACAGCGGATGACATCATCATGACTCGTGACATCATGATCGATCTGCCCTGAGCTAAACCAATCATTAAACCCATTTTCATGACATTTCTGAACTCGTCGACTTGAAACCAGTGACCTTCTGTTATTGATCACGTCAGGACTGGAGCTTCATGAGTCTGCTTCACTCTCCTACATGTTCATATGTTTCTCTCTGGTGAATGCTCAACACTGGAACTCAAATGAGCGAATGACAATGTTCAGCAGATTGTGTGAGGTTTGGGTGTTTCATCAGATGTGTGCTGATATTCCGCTGTCGCTGCAGACGGAGTGTGTCAGACGGTCACAGCTCCTGCAGGAGCCGCCTGTCACTGAGTGCTCAAGCATGCATGGCTACAATCCCAGACGTCACAGTGCTGTCAGCAGATGCCTTCACACAGACACATCAAAAGAAACAGAGCATGTGACTGCTGCATGAGGCCTGACACCTCAAAGCACACACACACACACACACACACTCTCTCTCTCACACAC
>NW_015507075.1:22878-43261 GCF_001515645.1 Sinocyclocheilus grahami
CACACACATACACACACACACACACACACATACACGCGCGCGCGCACACACACACATACACACGCACATATACACACACACACACACACACACACACACACAGAGTCACACACACACACACACAGATACATTCACAGACACACACACAGACATACACGCGCATACACACACACACACACACACACACACACACACAGTCACTACTCACAACTGACTCACTCACTCAACCACAACATTTATCCATTTATCAGGGTATATTCGGGGGTTTTACAATCAAAGTTTAGGCTTTTTAAGATCTGCACTAATAAAATTAATACTGTTTGTCCATTCAGAACAAACCCATACAATCTCAAATCTCAGATTCAGAAGTGTGCATTAAATCCATTAATTCCAGGTCAGTTTAATCCGCATTCTATATTAGAATGACGCATATTGACGCACAGAGATCGGGAGATTGTGCACAGAAACATTACATTCAGAAACTTGCTGTCAACGCTGACTTTTATTAATAAAATAGTGATACTGAATCCTGCATCGCTACACTATATTTCTCACCGAGGGGGTAAGGTCACTGATTTTGAAGGAAAACTCACAGCTTCATTGAGAGGGACGCACAGACTCGTGTAACTTAATTCACACATGCAAATTTAATCTCTCTTTCTCTCTCGCTCTCATAATATCTACATTTGAGGAATAAGTGGAGTAAGTTTGCATCACTGGATATAGCTGTTGGTCAAACACTTCTATCGTAAAACAGTTGACTAATATTAAATTATTTGCAACTTCTTCGCTCTCTTTCAACAAATCGTGCTCTTCTTCAGTGAATAGTAAAGCCCGCCTACTTTGATTTGATTGGCTATATGAATTTTTTGACATTGACAAGTGCTGTTAGTTGACAACTCCTCTCTGCCCCGCCTTTCTGAAACGCGTACATTTTTACAAAGCTCATCGTTCTGAAAAGCGCGCTGTGCTCTGATTGGCCAGCTGTTCGGTGCGTTGTGATTGGCCGAATGCCTCAAGCGTGTGACGGAAACGTTACAGCCCTTACCATATTTGGAAACAAAGAGCATCTCCACGGCAACAATACTACAGCGAAAATCAAAGTTACGCCTTCTTTCTTTGCGTGAACATTTGGGCGGCGTTATGCAAATCTTCCCACATAGTGATGTAGACATGTGGGGGCGTGTTAGGACAAGCCGTTTTAGGAGGGCGTGGTTGACTCTTAACTTTTATAAAGAATATCTCTTTGGATTTGAGAGTTTAGTCTTTGCAACTTTAGGGATTTTATATATGCACAAACAGCTTGTAAGGAAGAGTGAATGAATGAAGATGGTGTGCGTACAGGCCGTGATGAACCAGCGGCTGACTGCAAAACACACATTCATCATTCAACACTCAGTGTTCACAGGACTGTAACATATGAATGAGTTCAGCCCTATTCGGACGGGACTAGCTTCACAGGGGGTCGTTAGAGAAATGTGTGTTTCACAGGCGTATTTAGCGATTTTAATCCCGTCCGAATTCTGCCACGTCTGTGTTTTTCTCACACAACCTCTGTAATAATTCCAGAGCAAATTACCTACTGTTTTTCTGCAAACTCGGTGATCCTCTGAGAAAACTAATCGGCCGAAAGTGAATGTGTGTGATTGCAGACGATATGTTTTTCACAGCGCGCTTCCTTGTGTGTTTTAGCCAACGTGAATTACCGTAGACGCTCTTACCGCGCGCATGTTTGATATATCTGCCTCCCGGCAAAGAAATAAAAACATAACAATAATAAAATCAAGAGCCAGGTCATGTGAACTGTCAAGACCGGCTACTGTAATATCAGACTCAGTTACTCCCCTTCATTTCTGCATTACATATGTACCTTTATGAAAATTAAACATGGGTTTACTACAAATAAATACAAAAATAAAACCGTTAAACTAAAGTAACCACACATTAACCATGGTTTTGCTGTACTAGCCATATAGCTGCACCATGGTATTTGTAGTAAAACTGTGGTTATACTATCAATCCGAATGACTGTACGCAATGCATCTCTGTGATGCCCAGATGTCCAAAACAGACCCTCGCACCTCTGTAATAAACACAGAGATGTTAGTCCCGTCCGAATCGGTACAAGAAAATCACAGACGTCAGGGGATAAGAATCGAAACTCAAATGTAGTTTAGAAAACTAGTCCCGTCCGAATAGGGCTAAAGTCTGTGTATCTCCTGACACAGCTCTCACAGGCATGAACTCTGACCTCTTGAGCACGACATTGAGCAGAGCGTTGCCCAAGTCTTTCCCGGCACGGCCAGAGCCAGCAGCTCCACACAGGTGACGTGTAGAGCATGAGCGGCCAGGTTTGGAAACTCGTTAAACTGCCAGTCACAGTTGGGGAACAGCCAGTTTCAGCTTTTGTCTTCTCCAGATGTTCACTGATGGACTGGAGTGCTGTGGATTACTGTGATGTTTTTATCAGCTGTTTGGACTCTCATTCTGACGGCACCCATTCACTGCAGAGCATCCATTGCTGAGACACTGATGCAGTGCTACATTTCTCCAAACCTGATGAAGAAACAAACTCATTTCTAATCTGGGATGGTCTGAGAGTGAGCACATTTTCAGCAAATTAAAATTTTTGGGTGAGCTACTCCTTTAAACTTGTTCATCATATAAAGCGATCACGTCACAAGTCCTGGATTAAACCGCTCGATTCTTATGCATTACTTTTCATAAGTCTTTGAGTTTTTGAAGAATCAAAGTTTTGGTTGAGCAGACTTTGAATGGAATGACAGAAATCTCTCAGGTTTCATTTAAAATACCCTCATATGTGTTTTTAACATGAATGAAGCACATACAGGTTTGGAATGAGTAAATATGGACAGATTTTTCATTTCTGGATGAACTGTCCCTTTAAGACTAAAACTGTTTTGTATATTTCCGTCTTGGCCCTGTAGATAACAGCTGTACTGCATGTTAGAGAACACTTTACCAAGTGCACTGATAAACATCAAGAACACAGCGCTCTTCTAAACTCACGTGTTGTCTTTGGTCTTAGTTTGAACATCATGGTCAGGTCAGATCAGGCCAAACTGTGCTGAATTATGTTGTTTGCCATTCAGCACAAATACACAAGAGATGAAATGTCAAAGCAATCTGGGGTCAATCTCTCCTTGAAATGCCACAGAGAAGTGAAGATGTGAGGGGGATAATAACTGTGTGCTTATGACATTTCAGACAGCCATCAAGCTTGATATGCAGCCGAATATCTTGAACTGAGATGGTTTCCTGTTTCATCTCTGAAGGTCAAGAATAGTTTTATACACAAATCTTTTACACAGCGTAAGGTCTGAGACTGAAGGGCATTAAGGACAGTAAATCAAGCACAGTACAGTCAGATAAAAAGACATTAAATGACTGAAAAGAGATGCCTGTAACACGGCTGCAACGACGAGTGTTTCTGAGGAGGAACGATCACTGGATTAGTGAACGTTTGTGAGCTATATGCCATCAAATCTTCGGTAGATATTCAGAGTTTTGTTAGATACTCTTGGTTAGTAAATGTGACATCCAGAAGCACACTGTATATTCCAGTTAGTTTTGTTATGTCTGGTAAATAATCAGTAGTGGATGAATGGAAAATCTGAGCACAGACTCTAAACACATTTTTCAATCATTTGCTGTATGAGCTTTATGGACGCTGCTGCTGCCGTCATTATCCAGTGTGCCATTGTGTGCTTGCTGTGTGTTGTTAATGCATGATTTTTTCCCCCAGACGATTCTAAAGATTTTATTGACAGTCACAGTTGGGGAACAGCCAGTTTCAGCTTTTGTCTTCTCCAGATGTTCACTGATGGACTGGAGGGCTGTGGATTACTGTGATGTTTTTATCAGCTGTTTGGACTCTCATTCTGACGGCACCCATTCACTGCAGAGCATCCATTGCTGAGACACTGATGCAGTGCTACATTTCTCCAAACCTGATGAAGAAACAAACTCATTTCTAATCTGGGATGGTCTGAGAGTGAGCACATTTTCAGCAAATTAAAATTTTTGGGTGAGCTACTCCTTTAAACTTGTTCATCATATAAAGCGATCACGTCACAAGTCCTGGATTAAACCGCTCGATTCTTATGCATTACTTTTCATAAGTCTTTGAGTTTTTGAAGAATCAAAGTTTTGGTTGAGCAGACTTTGAATGGAACGACAGAAATCTCTCAGGTTTCATTTAAAATACCCTCATATGTGTTTTTAACATGAATGAAGCACATACAGGTTTGGAATGAGTAAATATGGACAGATTTTTCATTTCTGGATGAACTGTCCCTTTAAGACTAAAACAGTTTTGTATATTTCCGTCTTGGCCCTGTAGATAACAGCTGTACTGCATGTTAGAGAACACTTTACCAAGTGCACTGATAAACATCAAGAACACAGCGCTCTTCTAAACTCACATGTTGTCTTTGGTCTTAGTTTGAACATCATGGTCAGGTCAGATCAGGCCAAACTGTGCTGAATTATGTTGTTTGCCATTCAGCACAAATACACAAGAGATGAAATGTCAAAGCAATCTGGGGTCAATCTCTCCTTGAAATGCCACAGAGAAGTGAAGATGTGAGGGGGATAATAACTGTGTGCTTATGACATTTCAGACAGCCATCAAGCTTGATATGCAGCCGAATATCTTGAACTGAGATGGTTTCCTGTTTCATCTCTGAAGGTCAAGAATAGTTTTATACACAAATCTTTTACACAGCTTAAGGTCTGAGACTGAAGGGCATTAAGGACAGTAAATCAAGCACAGTACAGTCAGATAAAAAGACATTAAATGACTGAAAAGATGGAGTAAGGGAAATTACCATTTAACAATTTGAACAGGTTTTTACCATTAAAATTAGGCAAATTTTTACAGTGTGCAATTGGAAGCATCCATGATATTGCTGAACTCTGAAATTAGTCTGGGTTGACGGATGAAACTGGCGGTGGGCTGGGGTTTGCACTGATCTGGGGAACAATCCCGTGTTGTTAGCATGTAGCAGGCTGTGTGTGTGATACCTTGTGGTAGGTCATGTGTTTGGTGTGCCAGTCGCTCTGCAGCCAGTTGTTCGGGAGCGTTCTCCTTCACGAAATCACTGACGCGGTTGCGGAAGTCGTTGGGTTTGAGGAGGAGGAGCTGGAGACCTGAGCCTCGTTCTCCTCGTGACTTCTGGGGCTCCATAGAGCACTAGTAATCCAGATTTGGAAATCTGAAAAAGTGTGCATCTAGATCAGGGTGATCCAATCCAATTTGGCTTTGAAAAACTGGCACAAAAGTAAGATGGGTTCCCTGATCCTGGATCGCAATACATGGGATTTCCAAATCCAGATCATTCTGATCCAGATTACACTTTTTGAACAACTGGTCCCAGGAGCTGTTTGCGACGAGATCTTCAGACGGGGCTGAGAAGCACAAAAGGGTCAGTGTCACTGATGTGACGGTTCGATCGGACTGATGAATGGAGCATGTACAGTACAGCAGGAAACTGATTGATCCGCGGATGAGAAGGCCGATCCTCAGGCTGTTTACAGTCGAGCTGGCCTTCTGTTGGCTTCTGACACACGGATAATGTTTCACATGCAGCTTTTCTTGCATGCTGCGCTAACAGGCCAATAAATCCATGAGTCAAACATGAAACAAAGCACAGGACTGAATCACTGGAAACATGCTGCTTTTTGGAAACGATTACATCTAATCAAATCAGAAACGATGAATCTGCATTGTGGATTTTGGAATATATTTAAATAATGCCTCTATTTTAAACCTCAGTGGCACAAATGCAGTTTATTTTCCATTGATTAGGTCTTTAAACAGTCGTTTTGAATGATTTAATGATTCTCAAGTCTCGGTGTGTCTGCTTTGCTTTAAAGACGGCAGCACTGCAGCCACAAAGAACTAAACCTGATGATCATGTTCTCCAGCATGATCGGAGATCTTCCAAACAACAACCTGAGCTTCGCTGGAAGAAGAACATCGGACCATCTGTATGTAGAGTCACATGATCAGTGACGTTCATTTACTGTTATTTGATTAGTCATCAAGAAATAGTGGACAATCAGAAATATTTATTTATTTCATGGTACTTAGGGCTGGGTGTTAAATCAACAATGATAATTATCGCAATATAATTTTCATTGATAAAACTATATGAAGAGTTTGATAAAAGTTCAATATAATGTTTATGCGCCAAAAGCGGCTCAAAGTTCAAACGACAGCGCAGCAGTTGCGAGCTTCACTAGAGCAGATGCATTACTCGCTGATGAGTCTCGGTCACGCCACACTAAACAGAGCTGTGAGATCCAGTGTGAAGTGCCTGAAGAACACAAATGACTCGGTGATATAAGCTAGTTTAGAGCCAGACAAAACAGTGCTGACAAACAGCAGAAACACTGTGAGCAACGATCACGAGTCTCCAAATCGCCATCATTTACCATGGATTTACTGTAGTAACTGCATCATGATATTATGTCAGAAGTGTGGGCATTTGTATTGAATTTTATTATATTATTAATGTAGACATGAATTAAATGTATTAAAGGAGTAATTGAGTATAATGTTGCAAGGGGTGTTGCAATATACCAGTATTGATGATAACCGTGATATTCAAATCATGAAATATCAACATCGTGTTAATTTAGGGTGTGACGATACACACGATATACATTGGCGATAACCACAATATTTAAAATGAACAGGACTCTTATGATAACACGACATATAAATGCTCCAGCGCCAGTACTTGCAATATTGTGCATTAACGCTGACACCTGTCAAACAAGAAGACGATGCAGCGGATGGCCGCGCTACTCAGAGAAGAACCATGTTCAATATTATACAGACAGTAAGTTGTGATTATTTTACTCGTCATCGAATGGGAAATGTTACATTAACCTCTTAACAGCGGTTTCCTGTGTTCATATATTGCATTGCATTATATGTTTGGATAATTTCAATCTCATCTTACTAAGACAAATTATTGGAGATATAGAGCAACGACTGATATTTATATAATTTTATGTCAGTATCTGCTGCACTGTTATAAACATCTCATTGATTTACATTACAAGCATCAGAATTTCATTATATACACATCAACATCTGCTCCAGATTACATTTTTGCTCAGTTTGAGTCTGTGAATAAAATTTAGCTGTTTTTATCTCTATATTCTCATTATATCAGACTATATGAGCCATAAAAGATTGAAGCATCCGTCATTTCATCAATGTATTAAAGGGCTTTGGCAATGTCACATTATCACATCCCAGTTGCTCAGTGTAAAAGCAAAAAGTCCTGTAAAAACACAGCCTTCTGTCAACACGGTTCAGCTCAGAGAAAACTCACAGCAAAGCTACTGTCAAGAACTGGCTGCATCTCTCTCAAGAGACAGAGAATAAGAATGAGCGGAGAACGTAGGATTACATAAGCACTCGGTCAGTGCCGTGCTCTGGGATGACAAGCATCTGAATGCCGAGTCTGTGTTTACTGTCATCTGACAGTCTGAACATTCAGCTGAACACGTCCACAGCATGTGTATCCCTTTGATTGCTCTGAGAAAGAGGAAGAAACACATCAGTGCCCGCAGCCCTGGCGGTGTAATGAGGCAGAGCTCGTGACTGGTGAATAAAGTGGATCACACAGGACCGCTCCATTCAGCTCAGCACAAGCAGCCTTTATACGGCCGAGAGCGGCTGCAGCCTCTGGTGACATTAGACCACACAAACACACACAACATACTAAGATCAGCCATTCAAAGAGAGACAGATGAGCGCTGCAGACAGTACAGGGGGCTGTGAAGCATTAAGACACTAGCCAGACGTGCAAGAACACACACAATCCTTCAGGGTCAGTGATTTCAGCTGAAGCCGCAGTACACTCTATAAAATGCTGGGTTGTTTCAACCCAATGTTGGGTCAAATATGGACTAACCCAACTGTTGGGTTACATTTTGGTTACATTTTTAAATTAGCTTTTTAACCCAACAGTTGGGTTAGTCCATATTTGACCCAACATTGGGTTGAAACAACCCAGCATTTTTTAGAGTGTACAATGAAGCAGTGTTAGTAGTAAAGAATTGAGTGTGACAAAACAATTGTGACCCTGGAGCACAAAAGCAGTCATAAGTAACACAGGTATATTAGAAGCAATAGCCAAAAATCATTAGGATATTAAGTAAAGATTATGTTCCATGAAGATATTTTGTCAATTTCCTACCGTAAATATATAAAAACTTAATTTTTGATTAGTAATATGCATTGCTAAGAACTTCATTTGGACAACTTTAAAGATGATTTTCTCAATATTTAGATTTGTTTTGCACCCTCAGATTCCAGATTTTCAAATAGTTGTATCTCGGCCAAATATTATCCTATCCTAACAAACCATAAATCAATGGAAAGATTATTTATTCAAAAAATTTATCCTATGGCTGGTTTTGTGGTCCAGGGTCACAATTAATGTTATTGCATGTATTTATTGTAGATTTGTCTGGTTAAGTTTAATGCTCCCACCCTATGTGAAATAGTTTTGATCTCATAAAAAAATTCAAGCAGAAGCACGCATGAGACACTCCGTGTTTTCAGCATCTGCATCTCTCTATGAGACATGAACACATTAACTTCATCTCCAGAGCTGCTCTGAGAGTCACTTCAGCAGCTTTACACAGTTTCATTTGAGAAAAACTATCGTCAGAAACACACTGATACTGAAGATCTTCACTACAAACCTGGGCGATAAAGCCTTGGCGATAAAACGTATCGATATTTATCGATGGTACACCTTCTTCGATAACGATATAAAAAATGTTCGGTATAGTGCACAATATAGGCATGTGCTGTGAGTGACGCAGACAGCACACACAAACACGAACATGAGTGCTGTGCCTGCCTGTGATGAGGAGATTGTGAGTAAAGAATGAATATTAGTCAAATTTAAAATAAACATTTGCATTTGAATGCAAAAATAGTACAATCCAATGTTAGATGTGCGTCAGGGAGCGTCATCAGTGGAGCACGAGATGCGGTGATGATGCAAGTGACGTTGTAGTTTAATGTTTTGTTAGTCTAGCCCACGAGACGCGCAGTTGCTGCATTATTCATTCAAAATATTAGAGAAATATAGTAGCTCAATGCCTATGAGATCTTGATTAGGTTAAAACTGAAACCAAGCCATTCACACAGAACGCATATTCAGCGCATTTTCTAGATGGACAGATATGACTGCTGCACTCACATCTCACACAAGAGATGTAGCCATGCAAAGTTAAAACAGTTTAAACTTTTAGAAAACACGTCGCGAATTTGTGGAGGATTATTCCTTTTCACTGCTTCTCATATGTTTTTAAATGCAATCTGTGAGATGGGCGATTCGGCTCTTTGTATTAAGCAATGCATAAATACGTGTTGCTGTTTTGTTTATAATTGTTTATACAATTTACGAAATTATATTTGATTCATATGAGTTAATTTAGACGTAATGCATGTTTTTTATAGACAGTTACTTCCTTGCGTTGACAATTTAATGTGCTGCATTATTTTGCTCATTATTGCGCCCTCCTGTGGCCTCGAGAGACAAGACAAAAGTTTAACCTATTTAACCTATTTCCTATCTGCATATAAAACATTAGAATCAGAATCAGAATGAGCTTTATTGCCAGGTATGTTTACACATACGAGGAATTTGTTTTAGTGACAGAAGCTCCACAGTGCAACAGAATGACAGTGACAAGACAGGATATAGATAATAAAAATAATAATATACAAATATACAAAATAGACAATGTACAAAAAAAGTAAAAACACAATATATAATATAGACAAATTTGTATGTACAGGTATGATATGTGCAAATTTGAAATGTAAATAAGTATGTGTGTTAAATAAATAATGTATACTAGTGTTCCACGATTATTGTTAAGTGTTCATGAGATGGATTGCCTGAGGAAAGAAACTGTTCCTGTGTCTGGTCGTTCTGGTGCTCAGAGCTCTGTAGCGTCGACCAGATGGCAACAGTTCAAAGAGGGAGTGTGCTGGATGTGAGGGGTCCAGAGTGATTCTGCCAGCCCTTTTGCTCACTCTGGATGAGTACAGTTCTTGGAGAGTGGGGAGGGTTGTACGAATGATTCGCTCAGCAGTCCGGACTATCCTCTGAAGTCTTCTGAGGTCAGATTTGGTAGCTGAGCTGAACCAGACAGTTATAGAAGTGCAGAGGACGGATTCAATGATGGTGGAGTAGAACTGTTTCAACAGCTCTTGTGGCAGGTTGAACTTCCTCAGCTGGCGAAGGAACTCTCTGGGCCTTTTTGACAATGGACTCAATGTGAGTGTCCCACTTCAGGTGCTGAGAGATAGTCGTGCTCAAGAACCTGAATGTCTCCACTGTCGTTACAGTGCTGTCCATGATGGTGAGTGGGGGGAGTGCAGGGGGGTTCCTCCTGAAGTCCACTATCATATCCACAGTTTTGAGCGTGTTAAGCTCCAGGTTGTTAATACTGCATCAGACAGCCAGCTCTTTAACCTCCTGACTGTAAGCAGACTCGTCACCGTCCTGAATGAGGCTGATGAGTGTGGTGTCGTCTGCAAACTTCCGGAGCTTGACAGAGGGGTCTTTAGCGGTGCAGTCGTTGGTGTACAGGGAGAAGAGCAGTGGAAAGAGAACACATCCCTGAGGAGCTCCAGTGCTGATCGTACGGGTGCTGGATGAGAATTTTCCCAGCCTCACTAGCTGCTGCCTGTCTGTCAGGAAGTTGGTGATCCACTGACAGATGGAGGTGGGCACGGAGAGCTGAGTTAGTTTGGGCAGGAGGAGGTTTCGGATGATAGTGTTAAACGCCTAGCTGAAGTCCACAAACAGGATCCTCACATGCAGGGGGTCCAGTAAAGGTGCAGTGATGTCCTTCAGATAAGCCAAAACCAGTTTTTCAAATTAATTCATGGCCACAGACATTAGAGCCACAGGTCTGTAGTCATTAAGTCCAGTAATTTTGGGTTTCTTTGGGACGGGGATGATGGTGGAGCGTTTGAAGCATGAGGGGACTTCGCACAGCTCTAGTAATCTGTTGAAGATCTGTGTGAAGATGGGGGCCAGCTGGTCAGCACAGGTTTTCAGATAGGCTGGTGTCACACCGCCTGGGCCTGGTGCTTTACTTCTCTTGTTCTTTCTAAAGACCTGACACATGTCATCTTCACTGATCTGGAGTGCTGGAGGGGGGGGGGGTTGCAGGGGGGGTGAATGGTGGGTTTTTAAACCTGCAATAAAACTCGATCAGCAAAGAATTGGTTATTTAGCTTTCCAGTATAATTCCTCTTTGCCACTCTGATCTCCTTTTCCAGTGTGTATTTGGCCTGTTTATACAAGACTTTGTCCCCCTTCCTATGAGCATCTTCTTTGGCCTGACGGAGCTGTCTGAGTTTTGCAGTGAACCATGGTTTGTCATTGTTGTAGGTTAAATGAGTTCTGGTAGGAATGCACATATCTTCACAGAAACCGATATAAGATGTTACAGTCTCTGTGAGCTCGTCCAGATCGGTGGCAGCAGCTTCAAAAACACTCCAATCAGTGAGGTCAAAACAAGCTTGTAAATCCTGCTCTGCTTCATTAGTCCATCTTTTTACAGACCTTAATACAGGTATAGCTGATTTCAGTTTCTGCCTGTAGGTCGGTATAAGATAAACTAAACAGTGATAAGAGAGCCCAAAAGCTGCCCGTGGGACTGAGTGATATGCTTCCTTTATTGTGGTGTAACAGTGATCCAATATATTGCCGTCTCTGGTGGGACATGTAACCTACTGTCTGTATTTTGGCAGTTCACGGGAAAGATTTGCTTTATTACAGCTGAAAGCCGGGCAGATGTAGCACGCTGTCCGGAATGGTGTCATTCAGCCAGGTTTCCGTGAAACACAGATCAGCAGAGTTTGAAAAATCCTTGTTTGTCCTGGAGAGCAGAAGAAGTTTGTCCGTTTTGTTGGGTAGAGAGCGGAGATTCGCCAGATGGATCCTAGGCAACGGTGTTCGAAATCCGCGCTGCCTGAGCTTCACGAGCGTGCCGGCTCGCTTCTCCCCCCCTGCGCGTCCGGAAAAAAACTGAATCCAGAAAAATTTAAATGAAAAAAAAGCAACATTTGTAAAAAAAAAAAAAAAAAAAAAAAAAACGTAATTAATTAAAACAGAATTTGGGAAAAATTGTATGGATTTCATAGGGCCCTACATTGCTTTATATTCTATTTGTTGTTGTGTCACTTCATATTCATATGGATTCACTTCACGATACTGTCAAATAACAGAGAAAATTATGTTTTTAACATGAATCTGAACATTAGCCGAGAGAGATCCTAACTGGGCTTGAATAGGGCAGCCCTGGGAGAGCCTAGGATCTTCAGTTTAGATTCATTTAGCTTCAATAGCTTAGTTGCTTGTCAACTATGGTTCAATTTCCTCCAAAGATTTCCTCCAAGCATACTAGCAACAGTGCCATTACTGACAGGGTTACTGGAAAGTAACTGAGTATCACTGGTGTAGCAAAGACAGGAAAAATTTAATTTCTGAAAAACTGAGCTCAGGGTAAGCATATAGTGCAAACAGCAGAGGTACTAAAACAGAGCCCTGAGGAATCCCGCAATCTAACTGCACAGCGAAATTCCTACCGCTTACGGAGGAGGTGAACCATAGTATAGCCATACCCTATGATGATTCTGGTTAAAAGTGGTCAAAGCAACCTCCTCCTGATGGAGAAGAAAAGTTTGAAGTCACAACAGAAGCGTTAATTTTCTGTATTTTTTTTTTTTTTTAATGAAAAAGTAGGAGTAACATCTGCTTGGGTTCAGATGATGCATTCGGATAAATAGCCGAAATAGGATGTAAAACTGATGATGGTTTCAGGCTACTTGCATTCTCTGAAATTAGTTTATGAAGAAATTTAATTTCAGATAATTTATTTAATTAATCTTCTAAGAGAGCGTTTAGTGTCTCAGTCACAAACAGGAAATCTAATGCTGGTTTTAAAAAGTCATGTAAGCAATTTGTAAACAATTTGTTCGATATCATCCCCGCAATCAATAATGCTAACTTAACGGTTAGTGGCTCAGAGAAAAATTACAGATGGAGAGCAGTATTTCAAGTATCTCACAGTTGCTGCAGTGAGCTTCTGTACCCTGAGCAGGGTGACGAGATGAATACTAATGTATCAGAACGAGGGACTTGTCATCGCAATTCCAGATTGTTGACTGAGCACACAACCACAACAACATGATCCACAATGGACATAGTGAAAATATCGAGTGATTCCCAAGGCCATGCACTGATTGAAAACTTCAGCTGAGAGTCGACATAAAGACTTTAGACAGTAAAGATCCAATGTAGATTAGTAAAAGCGCATGGTGGAAAGAAACCAAGGAGGATCTTTTTCTACTCTCACTACTAGTAGTTAGCTATGTTATTTTAGTAGCTTGTTTAGTGTGGTATATGACTTAAACAAAAGAGCAGCTTCACTGAAGATTTACAACTTCAAGAAATGAGAGGGAAAAGGAGCTTCACAAACACTAAGGGTGTATTCACACCAGGAAAGTTTGCTAGTTCACTTGCTTTGATCCAGACTAAATACAATGTTGATTTTTTTTGTTTGGTGCGGTTCGCTTTCACACTGCCCTTTTTGCAAGTGAACCAGAAATAAACAAAACCACACATGTGGCTAAGGTCATCCCATTCATTGTACAGAAATTCTCAAGCAGGGAAAGCAGCAAGTGCAAAACCAGGCTATTTGTTACTTGGCAATTGTTACTCTTTTGGTGTTATCTACTAATGCAATATATAGAATCTTATTAGCATCATGAGACAATGTCATACGATTGTTACGGGGCTGACGAGATGTGAGACTTGCGGATCCATTCGCAGAGCTTTATTAGACACAGACAGAGACGTGGTCATACAGCAGGCATGGGTCAGATGAGGGCAAACAGGTATATGGTGGGCAAAACACAAGAATAGTCCTAGAGCTAGCACAGGTCGACGATCGGCAGACAGAATCAAAAGGGGCAAGACAAAAGGGGTGAATCCAGGGAACCAGGCGAAGATCAGAAACCGGGAAGGCTAAGGCTAAGGTTAAGGCAAATGACTAGGGCTAAGGCTAAGGCTAAGGCAAACGACTAGGGCTAAGACTAAGGCTAAGGCTAAGGCAAACGACTAGGGCTAAGGCTATGGCTAAGGCTAAGGCTAAGGCAAACGGCTATGGCTAAGGCTATGGCAAGGGCTCCGTAAGGTAGCTATCTCTAGGAGAGTGATAAATGCTGAAACAATACTCGGCAGAGGGAAGGGATCAGAGTGAGTGTTAAATAGTGAGGGAGTGATATGAAACAGCTGGGTGCAATCAGTGTAAACAGGTGTGTGCAATTCGTGCTGAGTGCAATCAGTAATGCATGATGGGAAATGTAGTCCGGGGTGATGTGCAACAGTGTGTAGTGCGAGAGTCAATGAAATGGAAAGTTCATGGACCGGATTCGGCAAATGACTAGGGCTAAGGCAAATGACTAGGGCTAAGGCAAATGACTAGGGCTAAGGCAAATGACTAGGGCTAAGGCAAATGACTAGGGCTAAGGCAAATGACTAGGGCTAAGGCAAATGACTAGGGCTAAGGCAAATGACTAGGGCTAAGGCAAATGACTAGGGCTAAGGCAAATGACTAGGGCTAAGGCAAATGACTAGGGCTAAGGCAAATGACTAGGGCTAAGGCAAATGACTAGGGCTAAGGCAAATGACTAGGGCTAAGGCAAATGACTAGGGCTAAGGCAAATGACTAGGGCTAAGGCAAATGACTAGGGCTAAGGCAAATGACTAGGGCTAAGGCAAATGACTAGGGCTAAGGCAAATGACTAGGGCTAAGGCAAATGACTAGGGCTAAGGCAAATGACTAGGGCTAAGGCAAATGACTAGGGCTAAGGCAAATGACTAGGGCTAAGGCAAATGACTAGGGCTAAGGCAAATGACTAGGGCTAAGGCAAATGACTAGGGCTAAGGCAAATGACTAGGGCTAAGGCAAATGACTAGGGCTAAGGCAAATGACTAGGGCTAAGGCAAATGACTAGGGCTAAGGCAAATGACTAGGGCTAAGGCAAATGACTAGGGCTAAGGCAAATGACTAGGGCTAAGGCAAATGACTAGGGCTAAGGCAAATGACTAGGGCTAAGGCAAATGACTAGGGCTAAGGCAAATGACTAGGGCTAAGGCAAATGACTAGGGCTAAGGCAAATGACTAGGGCTAAGGCAAATGACTAGGGCTAAGGCAAATGACTAGGGCTAAGGCAAATGACTAGGGCTAAGGCAAATGACTAGGGCTAAGGCAAATGACTAGGGCTAAGGCAAATGACTAGGGCTAAGGCAAATGACTAGGGCTAAGGCAAATGACTAGGGCTAAGGCAAATGACTAGGGCTAAGGCAAATGACTAGGGCTAAGGCAAATGACTAGGGCTAAGGCAAATGACTAGGGCTAAGGCAAATGACTAGGGCTAAGGCAAATGACTAGGGCTAAGGCAAATGACTAGGGCTAAGGCAAATGACTAGGGCTAAGGCAAATGACTAGGGCTAAGGCAAATGACTAGGGCTAAGGCAAATGACTAGGGCTAAGGCAAATGACTAGGGCTAAGGCAAATGACTAGGGCTAAGGCAAATGACTAGGGCTAAGGCAAATGACTAGGGCTAAGGCAAATGACTAGGGCTAAGGCAAATGACTAGGGCTAAGGCAAATGACTAGGGCTAAGGCAAATGACTAGGGCTAAGGCAAATGACTAGGGCTAAGGCAAATGACTAGGGCTAAGGCAAATGACTAGGGCTAAGGCAAATGACTAGGGCTAAGGCAAATGACTAGGGCTAAGGCAAATGACTAGGGCTAAGGCAAATGACTAGGGCTAAGGCAAATGACTAGGGCTAAGGCAAATGACTAGGGCTAAGGCAAATGACTAGGGCTAAGGCAAATGACTAGGGCTAAGGCAAATGACTAGGGCTAAGGCAAATGACTAGGGCTAAGGCAAATGACTAGGGCTAAGGCAAATGACTAGGGCTAAGGCAAATGACTAGGGCTAAGGCAAATGACTAGGGCTAAGGCAAATGACTAGGGCTAAGGCAAATGACTAGGGCTAAGGCAAATGACTAGGGCTAAGGCAAATGACTAGGGCTAAGGCAAATGACTAGGGCTAAGGCAAATGACTAGGGCTAAGGCAAATGACTAGGGCTAAGGCAAATGACTAGGGCTAAGGCAAATGACTAGGGCTAAGGCAAATGACTAGGGCTAAGGCAAATGACTAGGGCTAAGGCAAATGACTAGGGCTAAGGCAAATGACTAGGGCTAAGGCAAATGACTAGGGCTAAGGCAAATGACTAGGGCTAAGGCAAATGACTAGGGCTAAGGCAAATGACTAGGGCTAAGGCAAATGACTAGGGCTAAGGCAAATGACTAGGGCTAAGGCAAATGACTAGGGCTAAGGCAAATGACTAGGGCTAAGGCAAATGACTAGGGCTAAGGCAAATGACTAGGGCTAAGGCAAATGACTAGGGCTAAGGCAAATGACTAGGGCTAAGGCAAATGACTAGGGCTAAGGCAAATGACTAGGGCTAAGGCAAATGACTAGGGCTAAGGCAAATGACTAGGGCTAAGGCAAATGACTAGGGCTAAGGCAAATGACTAGGGCTAAGGCAAATGACTAGGGCTAAGGCAAATGACTAGGGCTAAGGCAAATGACTAGGGCTAAGGCAAATGACTAGGGCTAAGGCAAATGACTAGGGCTAAGGCAAATGACTAGGGCTAAGGCAAATGACTAGGGCTAAGGCAAATGACTAGGGCTAAGGCAAATGACTAGGGCTAAGGCAAATGACTAGGGCTAAGGCAAATGACTAGGGCTAAGGCAAATGACTAGGGCTAAGGCAAATGACTAGGGCTAAGGCAAATGACTAGGGCTAAGGCAAATGACTAGGGCTAAGGCAAATGACTAGGGCTAAGGCAAATGACTAGGGCTAAGGCAAATGACTAGGGCTAAGGCAAATGACTAGGGCTAAGGCAAATGACTAGGGCTAAGGCAAATGACTAGGGCTAAGGCAAATGACTAGGGCTAAGGCAAATGACTAGGGCTAAGGCAAATGACTAGGGCTAAGGCAAATGACTAGGGCTAAGGCAAATGACTAGGGCTAAGGCAAATGACTAGGGCTAAGGCAAATGACTAGGGCTAAGGCAAATGACTAGGGCTAAGGCAAATGACTAGGGCTAAGGCAAATGACTAGGGCTAAGGCAAATGACTAGGGCTAAGGCAAATGACTAGGGCTAAGGCAAATGACTAGGGCTAAGGCAAATGACTAGGGCTAAGGCAAATGACTAGGGCTAAGGCAAATGACTAGGGCTAAGGCAAATGACTAGGGCTAAGGCAAATGACTAGGGCTAAGGCAAATGACTAGGGCTAAGGCAAATGACTAGGGCTAAGGCAAATGACTAGGGCTAAGGCAAATGACTAGGGCTAAGGCAAATGACTAGGGCTAAGGCAAATGACTAGGGCTAAGGCAAATGACTAGGGCTAAGGCAAATGACTAGGGCTAAGGCAAATGACTAGGGCTAAGGCAAATGACTAGGGCTAAGGCAAATGACTAGGGCTAAGGCAAATGACTAGGGCTAAGGCAAATGACTAGGGCTAAGGCAAATGACTAGGGCTAAGGCAAATGACTAGGGCTAAGGCAAATGACTAGGGCTAAGGCAAATGACTAGGGCTAAGGCAAATGACTAGGGCTAAGGCAAATGACTAGGGCTAAGGCAAATGACTAGGGCTAAGGCAAATGACTAGGGCTAAGGCAAATGACTAGGGCTAAGGCAAATGACTAGGGCTAAGGCAAATGACTAGGGCTAAGGCAAATGACTAGGGCTAAGGCAAATGACTAGGGCTAAGGCAAATGACTAGGGCTAAGGCAAATGACTAGGGCTAAGGCAAATGACTAGGGCTAAGGCAAATGACTAGGGCTAAGGCAAATGACTAGGGCTAAGGCAAATGACTAGGGCTAAGGCAAATGACTAGGGCTAAGGCAAATGACTAGGGCTAAGGCAAATGACTAGGGCTAAGGCAAATGACTAGGGCTAAGGCAAATGACTAGGGCTAAGGCAAATGACTAGGGCTAAGGCAAATGACTAGGGCTAAGGCAAATGACTAGGGCTAAGGCAAATGACTAGGGCTAAGGCAAATGACTAGGGCTAAGGCAAATGACTAGGGCTAAGGCAAATGACTAGGGCTAAGGCAAATGACTAGGGCTAAGGCAAATGACTAGGGCTAAGGCAAATGACTAGGGCTAAGGCAAATGACTAGGGCTAAGGCAAATGACTAGGGCTAAGGCAAATGACTAGGGCTAAGGCAAATGACTAGGGCTAAGGCAAATGACTAGGGCTAAGGCAAATGACTAGGGCTAAGGCAAATGACTAGGGCTAAGGCAAATGACTAGGGCTAAGGCAAATGACTAGGGCTAAGGCAAATGACTAGGGCTAAGGCAAATGACTAGGGCTAAGGCAAATGACTAGGGCTAAGGCAAATGACTAGGGCTAAGGCAAATGACTAGGGCTAAGGCAAATGACTAGGGCTAAGGCAAATGACTAGGGCTAAGGCAAATGACTAGGGCTAAGGCAAATGACTAGGGCTAAGGCAAATGACTAGGGCTAAGGCAAATGACTAGGGCTAAGGCAAATGACTAGGGCTAAGGCAAATGACTAGGGCTAAGGCAAATGACTAGGGCTAAGGCAAATGACTAGGGCTAAGGCAAATGACTAGGGCTAAGGCAAATGACTAGGGCTAAGGCAAATGACTAGGGCTAAGGCAAATGACTAGGGCTAAGGCAAATGACTAGGGCTAAGGCAAATGACTAGGGCTAAGGCAAATGACTAGGGCTAAGGCAAATGACTAGGGCTAAGGCAAATGACTAGGGCTAAGGCAAATGACTAGGGCTAAGGCAAATGACTAGGGCTAAGGCAAATGACTAGGGCTAAGGCAAATGACTAGGGCTAAGGCAAATGACTAGGGCTAAGGCAAATGACTAGGGCTAAGGCAAATGACTAGGGCTAAGGCAAATGACTAGGGCTAAGGCAAATGACTAGGGCTAAGGCAAATGACTAGGGCTAAGGCAAATGACTAGGGCTAAGGCAAATGACTAGGGCTAAGGCAAATGACTAGGGCTAAGGCAAATGACTAGGGCTAAGGCAAATGACTAGGGCTAAGGCAAATGACTAGGGCTAAGGCAAATGACTAGGGCTAAGGCAAATGACTAGGGCTAAGGCAAATGACTAGGGCTAAGGCAAATGACTAGGGCTAAGGCAAATGACTAGGGCTAAGGCAAATGACTAGGGCTAAGGCAAATGGCTAAGGCTAAGGCAAATGACTAGGGCTAAGGCTAAGGCTAAGGCAAACGACTAGGGCTAAGACTAAGGCTAAGGCTAAGGCAAACGACTAGGGCTAAGGCTATGGCTAAGGCTAAGGCTAAGGCTAAGGCAAACGGCTATGGCTGAGGCTATGGCTATGGCAAGGGCTCCGTAAGGTAGCTATCTCTAGGAGAGTGATAAATGCTGAAACAATACTCGGCAGAGGGAAGGGATCAGAGTGAGTGTTAAATAGTGAGGGAGTGATATGAAACAGCTGGGTGCAATCAGTGTAAACAGGTGTGTGCAGTTCGTGCTGAGTGCAATCAGTGCAATGCATGATGGGAAATGTAGTCCGGGGTGCTATGCAACAGTTTGTGTGGTGCGAGAGTCAATGAAAAGGAAAGTTCATGGACCGGATTCGTGACAACGATGCTGTAATTACGACTTTGCCGAAAATAAAATCTATAAATATAAAATACTTAAAGCATATCACAATGTTAGTTTAAAGGAGACATATTATGCCCCTTTATACAATATGTAATATAAGTCTCTGGTGTCCCCAGCATGTGTCTGTGAAGTTTCAGTTCAAAATACTCCACAGATCATTTATTATATCATTTTGAAAATGCCTATTTTGAGTGGAAGCAGAAACACAGTTAGTTTTTCGGGCGTGTCTCTTTAAATGCAAATTAGCTGCTGCTCCCCGCCCCCTTTTCCAGAATAGAGCTGTGCCATTACAGTTCGTAACTGCTAAAAAAACATCTGTTTTGGCTCTGATTATCATGTTTATTGTGCTGAAATCATGCGTTTTAAACCATATTAGTTTAAACCTCTGATATACGGTTTTCTGAGTGCACACAACTGAAGCACATGGATAGACAGCAGCCACCAGACAGCATGTGAGTACTAAACTAAGTTCTCATTCACATACAAGTTTCCATTAAAAACACAAGTTACAAAAGCAGTGGGTTATGTCTGTGAAGGTAAACAGCTG